>NC_141228.1:5920000-6117500 GCF_054856515.1 Filicampus tigris | reverse complement strand
GACTTTAAGAACTTGACGTCATTGCTATTGGTCAGTCCAGACGTGTGTTTGATATTTTTACAAATAATTGAGCAAACTAAAGTGTTGAAAATGCCTTGGTCTCGACAATGCAATGTTAACGGTTGAACAAACATGCGGTTTTGGGGTCTCGTGAAAAGTGATGATTTTGCCCGATGCCAGTGATTATACTGGAACCTCTGACCTTAAAACAGGGGTGCCTAACCCTTTTTGACATAAGATACCTAACCACCTGCTATCGACCAGTTCAGTGTCAACATCACAAACCCACCTAGCTTTCCAGCCTGCAGAAACTAACCACACAACTATTTTTCTTGTCATACAACCACTCGACATCACAGCTCTCTATCCTCTTTTCTCACATGCACGTATACACACGTGCACACATGCGCACGCACGCACACACACACACACGCGTCATGATGAGCAATAGCCATAACTGACCTTAACATGAACGAAATAGAAAAATAAACCAGATACAAGACAGGTAGATTTTTTTAACGTGAAAAAGTGCTTTACTTTCATGAGAAGATGGCATGCGGTCTCAGCAGCATTATTTCATGCTAAAAATAGCTTGGACTGTCAAACAAATGGAGTCGCAATGACAGCTTAGTGAAATGTTTTATCGGAAGAGTAAAAATAGCCATTTATGTGGAAGCAACTTTCAAATGCAATTCATGTGTTAAAAGGGCAGCACAAAATGACTCCCACATATCCTGTGCTCAGGCATCCAGTGAAGCAGGACTCTATGGAGTCTCAACTAAAGAGAATGGACGACACTCGAGTGGATGCTGACGACGTGGTGGAAAAAATCCTCCAAAGCCAAGACTTCACACCCAACCTTCTAGACTCTAGTGCAGAAGGTAACGCACACACATGCACAGACGGTATTGCATTCTTTCTGTGGCTTTTGTGTGTTGCACTCTCCCAATCTGGATCATGGATAGAAGTTTGCATCGTTACATAGCAACCACAAATTCAGACTTGGAAAATAACAGTATTTTTTTTTTTTTTAACTTTTTAAAATTAGGTTATTTATTCATTAATAATTTGCAGCATTTAATAGTTCAAATTTGCTGGTTTTATGCCGTATATTGTTGTGCAATTAATCATGCCAGTCTACATTTCTGTGATTGACTGTAGGGCTGAGCAGTTCATCAAATTCTGATCGATGTAATAGAATGCAATTTTTGAATGGATTAGCAATTATGCTAATACCTATTTAATTGAATTTTACTGCCTGCAGTACACTCAGTCACCACTAGCGGCACCAGGTTTTTTTCCTAATCAAATTTAAAAGGCTTAAACAGACGTAAAACTTCTGAAAATCAGTCATTAGTTAGAAGGCTGCTACAGTTAAAGAGTTTCGAGTTCGTTTTTAAAACTTAGAGGTTAATAACTTTTATTTCAGCACACACAGTAACACAATGCAATATATGAGGTGAACATCTATTCTCTAAATCTACATGCGAATTGGGAGGAATACGTCATGAGAAAACAAACTGCGGTGGGAAGAGTAGCAAAGACAAAAAATAATGAAATAAACAATAAAAGCAATTAAAAATGGATGATCTTGGCATGAGATGGTGGTAACTTTCTAAAATGGCTCCATGATTAACTTATACCCAATTTTAAGTACCAATTTTGTTTTGTACACTGGTCATTTTGCAAATGCTGGATTCGCTAATCGTCTTAGGAGGACTGAGCCGTGGATGTTCTTCCTGATTCAAGCCCCGCATTCGAGCTGGCCAAGTTGTGGAGACAGGAGATGGCAGGAAAAAAGGAAAAAAGTTGGAGAAATCAAAAAGAAAATGAACACTTGAAAGCATATTTCAATCTTCTTGCAGATCTTGGGCACCAAGCATTTTAACTAGTCCACTAATCTTGGCAGCCATATTTTGGACCACTGTTTTAAAGCATTTTAATCCTTTTTTTTTTTTCACCAAAATCTTGTTGTTGCAAAGTACATTCTGTTAGTAAGCTACTTTTTATTTCCTTACTTTGCGTTTGAATGTATTTCACTCTGTTGTTTGTAAATGGTTTTAAATGTATTTTCAATTATGTGAAGCACTTTGCCTTACCTTGCGTATGAAATGTGCGATACATATAAAGCTGTTTTGCATTGCCTATTTTCAGAGGATGGCTTACGTCTGTTTGTTGGGCCTGGAGGAAGTACAGCTCTTGGAAGCCATCATCTTCCTACCAGGTCAGACATGAACTATTCTTTGGGTGCTCGTTTAATGTTTATAAATTCAAACCTACTCTCTGTGTAAAAAAAAAACAAAAAAAACCAGCAACAACAACAGCTGAACATCTAAGGACATTTGAAACTGTCACCATCATAAAACTTTCCCTCATTTCAGTCAGTTTTGGAAATTCACAAGTCTTTCAACTTCTGCAACGGTTATTTATCTAACTTAAAAGTTGAAAAAGAATAAGACAACCTTGAAGCGGATCAACTTCAATCACAATTACAGTGAATTTATTTATTATTATTATTTATTTAAAGTTTCAATTCAAATATGAGTATTTGGCATGTGGTTTCGTAAGTTTCTCCAAAATAAACAGCTTTTCAGGCATGGCTGGACAATAAAAAAAAAAAGTCTGTCATGGAATATGACAAAACATGCATGTATGTTACAAGATTCCACTTTGTCTTATATGTTCTATTTTGTTTTATAAAATTGCAGGGTTGGTGCAGGCGCATACGAGCAAGTGGTGATCAGGCGTTGAAGTGGCTTACGCTCTCCCTACCTTCAAAAGAAAGAAAACTGGAAGCAGTGGCGTGACTATTTCTTGTCTTCTTTTGCCAGGTCACATATTAATCATCTGCAGTCTTGTATTTGGTGCGCTGCGAGTGGCAGATGTCACAATAGCGCCTCCACCTGTTCTTACCTATAATTGAAACACTTGAATATGTATGTCTAATGGTATCACATTCATGTGCGTCAAAAATTTCTATTTGTCTTTTTTTTAAAAATAAATATTATTATGGACTGTTTATGTTCATACCATCCACACATTTCCACAGTGATCAGCTAATTTTTGAACCAAACACTAACAAATATGTATTTTTTTTATTTGAGAATCGGTTGCAAGAGGAATACAGTATAACACCATACATTTTCAATACCGTTTTTAAAATTATGTAGTGTTTTTTTTTTTTTTTTTAACTTTCCTTTGATGTGTTACCAGTTTAATGTTTGCATTGAAGCTGCTGAGAGGCTGTTGTTGTCAACACTCTGAAAGAGGACAGAATAATATTTTACTATAAAGAACAGGTGCCCGACTTGAACCTGGTGTGTGTGCGTATGTATGTGTGTGTGGAAACCACTTTTAATGTATTTCCAGTAATCCAGTCTGGGCTGGGATGTGGTACTGATTTGCCTTGCCAGCAGCATTGGACATATTTGGCTGCAAGAACCCAAACCCCAAAGCCTCATGAAAGATTTGACTTTGGTCATTTTCAAGAATCACGTTTAGAGCACATTCCAACATCATTCCGGAGGAGGCAGATAATGTGAGTCACAGAGCGCGTCAGTGGCTAAATCAAGCACTTTGACATATTTAGCGGTACTTCAAAATGGCAACAAACCAGTTTTACTATTGACTATTACGGAACTTAACAGCCACGTTGCCAGTTACAGTGTTCTCGTTGTACTGTATGTCTAATATATTGTCTGCATTAACCCTTTAGACCTAAACAGAGGTCAGTAGACAAATATCATTTGTAATACGAATGCATGTTGTTTTATATTTGCAGCTCTAGGCTGCAAGGTGACAATAAAGAAAGGATTATAATTTGGACATAAACTACATCTGAGATGCTGACTTTCATGGCCCATGCAGTATAATATAAATTTACAGCAGTGGATTAAATAGAATACCCTTGAACCGCATCAACAATATGATTAACACACAAGTAGTACATTAAGTAGTTATTGTCGGGATAAATGGTGTTGTGGTATATATGAATTGAATGAAATTGAACTGAATAGGCCCAAACTTTACTTAAGTGGGAATTTTGGGACTTCAACAATTCAAACAAAAAAAGATGGCTGCCAATAATCCTAAATCAGATAAATACAAAAAAAAATTGTATATTCCCGCCAGCGAAACTTTTACACCAAATAAATATTTAGCTTTTACACATTTGATGTGGGAAAAGTCATACATTTGATCAAATATTTGGTTATGTGTCTGTGTTCAGAATTAAGCAAACACTCAGTGTTTCAAATATGGCAACAAAGCAAAGTAAAGCAAAGAGTTTCCTTTCTTCCCTTACTATCGAATGTTCTACGACTGCTTAAGTGTAAAGACATTTAGCTGTTTGCGTGTGATGACCATAAATGTGTAATGCAATTACCGTCTGATCAACATATGGCGAACGTAAAGCCATCCCTCTAGAGTCAGTAATTACCAGCCTTATTCTAATATCGAACAAATCCTTCGCTATCAAGCCTATGCACAGTACAAATACCAATTTAACTAGAGAGGAAAAAAAGGTGGAATTCCATTCCAGGGAATCTCACTTCCCAGTGTGGTGTTTACATATGTGCATCTATTGAGCGTTCATGATTTGCACACGTCCCGTTGCCAGGTTGATTTGCAAGTTTCTTTTCTGATTCGTTTTTTGTACCTTCTTACTCAGAATATGATCTCAAATGAGAAGTCTGCACACCATCAAGTATATTTGAATTTGTTTCAGTGTTCAGCATGATTTCAGTGCCATGTTGAAAATGCCAAGATATCACTGTTTGATGTATTCATCATTGATTGACATTGTGCCATTTTTTGCTATGTTGTATTGTTTACAAAATGTGTTCTTGACTCCCTAGATGGTGTTAAATGATTTTAGTGCTGCCAAATATGTTTCGAGTCAGTTTATTATGTCTTACCTGTGCCGCAGGTTAAGTCACGTGTGTAACTAACATGTTGTTACAAACATGGTTGCTTCCTCTCTTCTGTGAAGCTGTTGTCTATATAAAAGTGCAACTTGTATTTTTATGTCAAGTGATGTACTGCGCTGTTTAAACTCCAGTGGTTCCTGTTTCCCTTCAGATCATTTTTGCTTCCTTAAACTGTGCTGAATTGACATGTACCGTACACTGTTGAATAAAATAAAATCAAGTTACTCAAACACATGTGCTCTAGAATTTTTTTTAATTTTTTTTTATTGTCTTACTTCCTTCTAAACAAACACTCTGGTCTGGATGACCTCACTTGAAATTTTACTCTCCAACTGAGTGGACGCTAACGAACCATCTCCCAGTGTTCTTCTTCTACGTGGCTGCTCTCTGCATAGCCACTATCCATCGGATCATTCGGATCTTCATCTCCAAGGTCTACAAACGCAGCGTGACCGCCATAGGTACATTGGCTTTCAGTTTCTTCAGCTTGAAGTATTACTTGCAATTTAAAGCTGCGGTTGCAGAGGGCAATGGTACCTTGTTCCAGAATGCAGATAATCACAGCAGAGCGCGTCTGATTCATTTTAATTTGGGGATCATCTATGATGAGTTGACTCAGATTTCCCAAACTTCCACTCAGCTCACGTAACTTGGGGCAGCAATTCCACAGCAGGTGCAGGGGAACAGACACATGCCTGACGTAGAGAGAACATGCAGCAATACTTAATTTGGTAAAGGCCAACCAAACAGATCAACAAACGGTACAAAGTAGGCAGCCAGTCTACAGTGGCATCATCTAATAGTTGAGCTTTATAGGATATAAGGCTGATTTTGAGTTGCAATTATTTAAAAAAAAAAAAAAGCAGTTTTTTATGACAAATCTGATGTCACGTGTGCATTCATTACATTAAATAAATTAAAAATGGCCGCAATGACACAAAAAGTGAAAAATTTCAAGGGGTCTGAATATGCCACAAATGCCTATATGCCTAAAAATGCCACAATATTTTGTTGTCGTCATGTCACGATATTAATAGCAGCAAATCTATTTAAAAGCCCAAGTTCTTTTCCAGCGCTCTCAGGTGGTTAGTTTATTAGTGCCGTTTAATTTGATGCCAGATGTTTAAGATTCTATGCTAATCGCCAAGAGGAGCCCATAACTGGCCAAGCCTATTTCTTCGTGATTATACAGTATATCGCCAACCTCCCCACAACAACGTTATAATTTTCGTATCGTGAGGTTCGTACCGTGATATTATCGTATCGTGACATTTGGATATCGTGATATCCTTAATAGATACTGTAGATAGATAATTACTGGGATAGAAAGCTCGAGATTCACACATTTGGTTAAATTAATCAGACGGTGTCAATCAAAATTAAATTCCATCCTTGGGCTGTAATTAGGATACACACCTGTGTAATGTGTGACACTGCGGCTCTTGACTATTTGTCCAGAAGATCTCTCGATACACTTCTTCTCGCTTGTCCTCCTCCACTGGATTTTCCCCTTCCTGTTTCTCTTGGGTTTGATTAATTTTAACATCAATCAGAGAAATACGGAGATATTGTACATGTACTCAGCCAAGTCTATTAAAGATTCAATAAATCCTGGTAGCACAATTGCTATCTGCCGCCTAGCCAGCATAAAACAACAAATGCATCCTGTACTTTTGCCTCCCACAAGCTTCAAACGACTTGTGAACAATAGTCTGAGGGTCATCTTAAAAAACTCCAATGTAACGTGTGAAGATCATAGTTGGGACTTGAACCTGTCTGTCCTCACCCTGGCACATTTTTTAAAGAGTGACTCTTACCCGTCAGCTTTTCCAGCCATTCATTTTTCATCTTTTCTGCCCAATACAGCAACTCACTAACCAGGGTCTTCCGCAGGATGTTGTGGTCACGTAGGCTGGGATAAGTTGAACTATAAAGCTAATCGGGAAACACATTTACAATAGTTGCACAGCTCATTCGCATTGTTTTACAACTAAAGCAGTCAACATAATTGTATGACTAAACTCTGCTGCCTTGTAAATCTACTTACCAGTTTGTACGGGAACTGATCTTCTGCAATGTCACCTAACATGTGACCATGTCTGTTCACCGTCAGCCTGCGAAACACACCGATCTGGGTGCAAAAGCCAATACTCTCCTCTTGGCCTAGGGGAGCTCGTCCCACACCAGTGAACTCTGCCTTATAGCCAAACTCCGAACATACATTCTGGGACCTGAAAACAAACCCTGATTTCAGCTCATATTGCATATCTTCACATTACAAAATGACGATTTTTCTTCAAATAACGGCCTCGGACCTCTCATGTCATCCACTTCAAGTAAACACCCTATCCAAATAGACACGTCCCGGTTTCCCATCAGAAAAGAAAAAAATGGCTGAAATGATCTCATTTCATATACGCTGTTCACACAATGACATCAAATATTAATGGTTGAGCCTATTTGATCCTCAGTAGTCACTAAGCTGCAAAGCCCATAAAGCAGCACCAAAGCACGTACACATTCCCTCAAAATAATTAAATTGTGGAGATTGAACACATTATGTAAATAGCTTCCTTGTACTTTATTAAAGATGATGTTATGTACTGTATGGAGGCAGGTAATGTTAAGCATTCCAGGGAAGATAGACAACTTATTTGCTGCCCCCAGTCAACCTTGATTTTTGACATCTTTCTAGTTCTCAATAGCCCTTCTTTTAAACTTCTTGCATTTCACTTAAAGAAAAACTGTTTGTCTAATATGATTTTTTTTTTTTAAATCCATTTGTGTGTTTACACCATTTTGAGTATAAGACACAACAAAACAGCATTTCTGTGTGGAGTGTGCAGTTGAGACTACTCCAGTGTCTCCAGACACTCTGGCTTCCTCCTACATTACAAATTAATACATGCTAGGTTTAGTGAAGACTCCAAATTGTCGGGCCGGGCCGAATCAATCAGCCAATATTAGCTCTCTTACAGTCGGCAATAATCGGCTAATAATTTGCGAAGTGTTTTGTTGTTGTTGTTTTACAAGATAGGACAAAGATAATGATTTAAATACCTAAAAAACGTTTTGTAATATTTACTCATACAGTACAGTCAAAATGTTCTGCCTGCAATTCATATCTTTGCTGTTGTAAGAGTTAAGTGACCAAAAAATAAGTTATTTTAGTCATTCTACAACTTCTTTAATTAATTGGTCGATTAATTGTTTATTGGAATTTTATTCTGCCAGATATCGGAATCTGCTTCAAAAAATCCATATCGGTTGGGCTCTACTAAATTGCCCATTGATGTGAATGTTGTCTGTCTATGCATGCCCGGTGATTGACTGGCAACCAGTCTAGGTTCAACCCCATTTCACACAGGCATCTGTACCAGCTCACCCGTGACCCTAATGAGGGCGAGTGCTATCAAAAACGGTTGTACGAAATGCATACATTCTGCACAGTGTCAGCTACAATAACAAACACATGATTGGATGGACATGAATGTATTAAAAAAAACAGCAACAATAACAAAAACATACCAGGATTGGAACTCCACTCTGGTCCACTCAAACTTGTGATCACTGTGCCTGAAACCAGATATTCCAGGAAAAAGCTTGTTGAACTCAGAATTTGGGGTGCTGATGATCACTGTCTGCGGAGCCATGTATCCAAAGACCACCTCAGAAAACTGATCCAAATCATCAAGAGGGAGGTGCTCAATGCTGTAGAAATCCAAGGAGGGGAGTGAGGACATTAAACAACACAAAAAGAGCACCTTTAAATTATGTAAACATACACACAAATGAATAGATGCCGGTGACACCCACACACATACACCCACACACGTGCACACACACACGCACATACACCCCACACAAAAACACACAAAAACACCTTACAGCTCAATACTGGTCACCAAGTCGAATCCTCTAAAGCGAGCATCTTTTTGTGTGACAGAGCCCTGGTATAACTGCACGCACAGTTGATCACGAGTTGGTTGCAGATAATCAGTGGATAAAGGAGCCAGTCCATGCCTGTGGTCAATGCATCATTGACATCACAAAAAAAAAAAAAAAAGTTTGAATTCGGATGTAAGTGTTCATATTGACAGCGTGAGACTAGTGTCATTTTATCCACCATTACAAAACTAAAAAGTTGATCTTAAATGCAGTTGTGAACGCATGTCACTGGCCAGGAGCCAAGCATTGGTCATGAGAGGGTGTATTTTCTTGGAAATATGAGAGGAAGCTGGAGAACATGCAAACTCTACACAAGGAAGGTTGATCTGAGATTTGAACCCGAAACCTCTTGACTGTGAAGCAGATGGGCTACCTAAGTACGTACTCTGTATATAGCATGCATCAAACTTGTTTTCATATTTTGTCTCTTAATTATCAGTCGAAATAAATGACGAGGACATACTTGCTAAACCTCCATGGAAATCGGTTGTTGGGAAATATTGTGTTGATGTCGAAGGCGCACTTACATCTTTTTTCTCAACTTGGTGCCATTGAGGTCAACGCCGACCAACAATTCAATTTGACGGTGAAACTTGAGCTTTTGAAGAAGGCTGCACTCAGCGCAGCCCAAATCCACCACCTACACAAAATGTCAAATGTCTGAAAAGATTCGGTCATGCAGACGGACTTAGTGCTGTAATCGAGGAAATTAAGTTAAACCAAGGACGATATCATTATCTCTCAGGCCAGAAGTATCTGACAGAGTTCATTACTAGCAGGTGCCAAAAGAATGAAATCGTACCTTTTTGGGGTTATTCCTCCTGACAAAGTCAACGACAAAGTCATGTCTCTGCCTGTGAAGCGACGGTTTGAACAGTGAGGACATTTCCCTCCCGCTGTTTTGTAGTTGTACTTTCAGCTGCAATTACCGAGTTAGAAATTGCTATTAGCACTCCCAACGCTAGATGGCGATGTTGACTCTTGAGCTTTTTTTTTGGGGGGGGGGTCTTCAAAGCGGAAACATAGACATTTTTATTTATTTTTTTTAACTTTACAACACGTTCGCAATTTGTTCAGGGGTAACAGCAAAGGTTTCAGATAAGTGTCACAACGTATGTAGACTTGTCTGTCTACATACGAACAGAAAAACAGTACGAAGTGGAGAGAAATTATTACATTTTACCTTATGAATGTGGAATTTCCCTAAAAGTAAAATAATATTCATCACATAACTAATTGATACATTTTCATATTCAAAACCAGATATGATAACCTTGGGTTTAATCTCTATACATTTGCCAATTTTAGTGAGCATAAAGTTACTTACATCACTCCAAAATTTAGATGTAACTGGACAGTGACAAAATAAATGAATTGTGGTTTCAGGATCCAATTTGCAAAAGGAACATATCATGTCTATATCACCAAATTGGAAATAAGGACATTACTAGGATAAATATTGTGTAAAATTTTGAAATTAATTTCTTTACACTTATTCGAGATACAGAATTTAAAGGGGCATAACCACACTCCAGTTGATATCTTCAAATTGTGAATCCCCCCCAAAATTTGCCCCTAGGCAAGATCCTACTTTTACTTTGAAGCACACCTCGCATATGTTTGTTGATACATTTCTTGTCTGTTAAGGCAATTCCGCCATCTTTAAGGTCAGGAATTAAACATAGACATTGACAATAATATTCACCAAAAATCAAGTAAAACACCTTTTCTCATTCTGATTGTTGTAGTACATGGCAATGGTAGCCAACTAATTTCCACCTCTCAATTTTTTTTATCATACATATAATTTTGGAGAAGAGCCTTTTTAAGGACGAACACAGTCATATTTTGACAAAAATATTCACACAAAAACAATCAAACTAAACACCTTTTGTCATTCTGATTGCTGTAGTAGTTGGCAATGGTAGTCCACTATTAATTATAGGTTGGATTTCTCTCTTCAAAGAAAAACAAAGTTTTTGGACGTATATTAATTAGACAAAAAATGAATTTATTAGAAGACAAAGAAAACATCTTAAGGGTGCTAATAAATATGGAGGGCAGTGTGTACATTGAAATTGGCCCTCGCACCGCGTATGTGCATGTCTGAGTATAACCTGACAGTAGTACATGTAATAATGATTTTTCTGGGGTCATTAAAAAACGGGTATCGATGTGTTCATATTATACATTCATCCGCAAATATACTGCATGGTCTTATATAATATAGCCAGCTATTTATTCAAGTACGTGTAAATATCATATGTCATGTAAAGACATAATTCAGTGATATTAATGATTCCACATACAAGGCACAATAATGAGAATGCACAGTACATAGCCGAAGCTGTGAACCACCACAAACAATTACAGGGGAAAAAAATGTATCAAGCATACTTGATAAAGGTTCTCTGCATGTTCGATCATAATTTATTATTGAACAAAACACCAGTGGTTTTGCACTTTGGCCTGCTGTAGTCGCTTTGGCTGATGGGGGTTCTGGCTGCCAGTCTAATGCAATAGGTGGTCCCAGGCTTGAGGTCAGTCTCTGTGTAAAAATTTCCCTCCACGATTCTTACTCGGGGTTGGTAATGCTGCTCTCTCTGTTCCTCCACCATGATGATGACCGTATACTCAGTTGCATCTTTTACTGTTGTCCACCTTGTGTATATTGATGTTCCATTTAATGTTACATTTAGAATGGTTGGGATTTCCAGAGCTGAAAGTTGAGAGGAATAAAGATGATTGAGAGCTTTAAAATCAAATTTTATTTATAAATTCACACGTTATTTATTTATATTTTTAATATTATAAACAATTATTAACCTTTGTCAATGTTGGCATGGATCAGTGAAGCACGCAAATCTCTTTTCCTGCGTGCTCCTACTGGACCTGGGAATAGTAAGAGCACTTATTAAAACTCTGAGGAACAACGGTGAAATTCAATTTTGATATTTAATTAATTTAAAAAAAAAGGCATTCGTCTGCTGTAGCATGCAGCATGTGACACTTCACAAGAACTGTGCGTTCTCCAAATAATGTTCCATATTAACTTTGTGTGTTTACTGTAATCCACAGGAACATTTCTGTGGATTACAGTACTGTCAACTGTCGAGCGCAACTCTCCTCAAGTGGTCAATATATCTCAACACACTTTTCAAGATGGACCCACAACTCATCACAGCCGTGTGAAAGTGTGAGGCAGTTGTCTGGTGATGAACATATGTAGAATATATTCTTGAAAAAAAAATGTTTGGGTTGACTTCTTCTTTAAAGTTAATTAATGAATGAATTAAAGTTCATTTCTGTTCATACGTTTGGCATTTTGTGTGTTCCAATTAAAATAAAAGTCCCAAAACAAGTTCAAGGTCCATTTTTGTACTCACAATAAAGCGTAGGGGGCTGGTTTACTCCAGAAACATGCATACTCTCAATGCCTCTGTTGAGGAGCTGCTATTATCAAAAACAGTAGCCCTCATTTAATTATTTACATGAATCAGATTTGGTTTACTCACAGAATCCCCACACAATTTTTGTAGCGAAAAGTGCAAATGTTGTGTTTACATATAGAAATGTGGGAATCATTTGACCTTTGTTGAACCACGTGTATAAGCATTTATGAATTAAGGTTATCATCTGTATTTCATTCAACACCATCATACGCATTTCTGGCTGAAAAAGTATTTGGGTAACATTTTAGTTGGAAGTTCAACAGGACATCATATAACATCCTCCATAATTGCGCAGAAAAATACATCAAAGTAAATAAAACTTGATTTATTGTTTAATAAACCACCGTTAGAGTTTGAATTACTATTATTTAATTTTTTTTACAAAGGAAAAAGCCACATCAAACAGAAGCAACATCTAACCTGTAACAATTCTACTCGGCATGCTCTCTCCGGCAGCATTGCTTGCCGTCACCTCAGTGGCACCAGGACTGATGTTGGCCAACTGACAAGAGAGGCCGGCAGTGGTGCAGAGCACGACGCCCGCTTCCCCGGAGACATCGTAGACGTTGTATCCTGTGGCGAGCACTGACGCCTCCCAGGAAAGCGCAGCAGACTGACCGCTGCCACTGTATTGTACATTCATCGGCGCGCATGGCACTGGAAAATACAGCATGATATGACACCCGCGCTTCTTACTGAGTTTTAAATTTTGCCATCTCGATGACGGGAACATTTCATACAAGCGATACAAAAATGATATGGATTTAATTTTCGCCCAGAAGTTTACGATTCCCACCGCCTGTTGTAAACCATATGAAAAGGCCCTGAGATGATTTTTGTTGTGATTTGGCACTATGTAAATAAAAGAGTCTGCTACACAGGTAAACTAACAGTTGAACAAAATTACAGTCTATCCTGTATCCTGTGTCCCCACGCAGTGTAGAGTATTACCTGTGACTCCTGTAAAAGCACGAGAAGGCTCACTGGTTCCAACAGAGTTTCTTGAGCGAACTGTGAGGTTGTACGGTGTGCTGCAAGGCATCAAGGTCTCAAAGTATGGCACGTATAGCCAATAAGAAGAGAGACTCATCAGGGCTTGCGGGTCGTCTTGGATCCGGCCGGATATATCCACTAGGTACTGGACATCCGAACAGTTGACTGTTTCCCATGAGGTCATGAGCCAGTGATTTTGTTCTATTTTCTGTAACCTAACATCAAGAGCAATGGGAGCGCAGGGAGCTCAAGAAGGAAGGACAAATAAATGAGTTAGTCGCAGTCATTCGAGTTAAAGTGCATTTTAGAATTGCTTCTGCATGATTTATGCATCTACTGTATACAGATGGAGGTATCACCTGCTCCTTTCTCTACAGGTGCACTTAACGAACTGTTGCAAAAGCCGTCAGAGGCTTGGACTGAGAAATTGTACATGCCACCACATTGCAGTCCTTTGATAGTGCAGGAATTGTTGGAAGTGTCACAGTAAAGGGTTTCTCCATCCATAGTCTGGGCACAGCCATAATACTTCACAGCACTCTCAGCGGAGGTCCATGTAAGCATGGCTGCATTATCGTCACATTCAAAATCCACTGTAAGGTTAGAAGGTGAACAAGGCACTGCAAAGGAAAAAGACACATATGCAATAAATGCTTTACAAGCACTTGGTGAGACTAGAAAAAACAACTTAATACGCACTCTCTGTGATATGCTGCCGGAATATAGTATTGGTTGTCAAATGCTACTGTATGTAAAAAACAAAGAAGAACAAGAAGTAGAATCTCATATGTAGCGATCTATTTTATATTTTTTGCACCTGTCTTGTTTTGGGACTCTTTGAGCATGGGACAGTAAAAGTTAATTTTTTTCTTTTATCAATGTTTTTAACTCATCCACTGCCAGACATTTTCAGATCCTTTGAATTTGAAAAAAAAAAATAGAAAAAAATATATAAATAAGTTCCTGGGATTGAATGGCTGGACTGTGAAAAGACAAATTTGTCTTTGGTAGTGAATGAGTTAAAGGGGGAAGTCAACCCCAAAAAATTCTTGACAAGAATATGTTCTGTCTCCACTAGTCTAAAAATGGCATTCTGATTAATATTACATTTGTGGAATATGAGTTAAGCAGCAATATCCACCTGTTTTTAGCCATCTCAGGAAGCGGCCATTTTGTCACAAATTTGTTGGGCTGACTTCCCCTTTAACAGATAAATTTACACAAAACATTCTGGAAGTACATTTTCACATTGTCTTATTTGGCTATGTCACAGTAATACAGATGTCTCGAGCCTCAAACAGTCTTTAGAAATAAAAGATTTGCCTATTTGATCACCTGTTGTGAAAGATGCAGTGGTAGGTTCACTGGTGCAGTTATCTCCCCTGGCAATGACGCTCAGGCTGTATGACTGGCCGCAGTGTAGATCAGCGAGGGTGCAGTTATTCACGGAGGTGTTGCAGTTTGCATCATGTCCATCTTTAGCTATAGCTGTCATCAGGTATGATGTAGCCACAGGTGAGTGGGCCCATGTCACTATGGCTCCGTTGTCCTCGCAAGATGACATCACAGTTACATTGTTGGGCGCGCAGGGAACTAAATAAAAAGACCAAATTACATTGACATCAACTGGTGTAACTTGCACGTATTGTTCAGAGTAGTTTTGCCAAATTCCGCCGTTGAAATAAAATGCTGCACAGAAATATACATTTAAAAAAAAAAAAAATGCTTCTGACGGGGGAAAAGGGATTACAGTATAGTGGTGACAATTATATATACTGTACTTGTTTTGATCCTTGTGGGTGGACTTCTAATGCTGCTGCACTTATCAGAAGAAGCTGATACAATGATGCTGTAATGCATGTCACAGCGGGCATCCTGGAGTTCACAAGAACTAGAGGTGCTGTTACAGGAAATCATGGATTGGTCGTTGCCTTCGGCGGTGACTATGTAAAACGGCGTCTCGTTTGACATCTCCCATTCGACAAGGATGCTGTCGCTGTTGCATTGTGTCACTGTGTTGATTGATGTTAGGGCACAAGGACCTGCAGGACACAACACATAAGATATGTCCGAAAAGTTTGCAAACAAACAGTTGGAGTGATTTTGTGTAAATGATTATTTGTCCACGTTTTTAAAAGGCCTCACTTTACAAAGCAAATTATTTTTGTCAATTCAACTTTGCCTCAAGCGAAGCAAAATATTTGCACAAGAATGGTAGCTGAAGAGGAAGGCGCAGTGCTGATCTGGTTCTGCTCGTTTCATTCAACCAAACTCTTCAACTGTCAGTGGAGCGTTTCTCTACCGTCTCTGTAGTAGTACTAGCAGTGCACAAAAGTCAACAGTTTTGCCTCACTAGTAACATGTAGTTGTTCTAGTACACTGAAGGTATTCTACAAATGTCAATGTGGAATTTAGGGATTTAATTATCTACGGTCCATAACATCATCAAAAGATTCAGAGAATCTGGAGAAATCTCTGCACATGGCCGAAAACCAACATTGAATGCCCCTGACCTTCAATCCCACAGTATTAAAAAAATGGCACCATTGGGAAAATACTATAGCCATGTGGGCTCAGGAACACTTCAGAGAACCACTGTCAGTTAACACAGTTCATCACTACATCAACAAACGCAAGTTACAACTACCATGCAAATTAAAAATCAGCATCAACAATGGGGAAACACAGCTACTCTGTGCCAAGCTCATCTGAGATTGACGCAAAGTGGAAAACATGAGCTGTGGTCTGACGAGTCCACATTTCATATTTCATCAATTTCACGACTGTTTATGGAAATAGTGGCTGTCGTATCCCGTTATCAACACAAAGTTCACAAACCAGCATCTGTGATGGCGTGGGGGTGTTTAAGTGCCCATGGCGTGGCTAATTTGCACACCACCTGTGTGAAGCGTCGGGGGCAGATGCCCAGGGGAAAAGACCCAGTATAACCCGGTGATACCATAGCTGCTTTCACACTAGCTAGTATAGTCTAGTATAGTGCATTGGTGCAACAGAGGTATAACATTTGAGTCAGGATTTATTCACCTGTTTGTTTCTGACAGACGATATGAGACGTTGTTGTGGCCTAGATGCACATTCACACGGCCACTGCAGCTTAGTGCAAAGGCATAATTAGATATGTGGCGATGTCAGCATGACAGCTACAATTTCCTTAAAGAAGAAATCAACCCAAATATATTTTTTTCAAGAATATGTTCCCAGCAGGCCCACTAGTTGAAACACGGCATTCTGATTAATAGTGTGTTCGTGCAATATGAGTTAAGCAGCAAAATCCACCCGTTTTTAGCCATCTCAGGGGGCCATTTGTGAACGACCAAACACGGCTCAGCCGTGATTGGTCATTACCTGAGCCCTGCAACGCAATTTTTTTTGAAATATGGGATGAAGCAAACTATGTACTTAAAAAAACGAAAAAAAATCCATGCTCACTTGTAGGCCACCATTATATCCCTATTATAACATACTACATATATTTATATATTTTTTCAATTCCTTAGTGATACATTCTTTCAAACCCTTACGGGCTTAAGAACATCATTTTAGGATTGAGTTTTAGAGTGTTAAACAAATGTATTTTATACAGTGAAATGTCATTTTGTACTGTGACATCAATAGTTTTCACATACCTGTCTCTAGATCAAAGGTGGAGCTGTGATTGCTGTGGCAGTGTGTGTTGACAGCAGTCACGTGGAAGGTGTACTGCATCCCACATTTCAGATCTGGAACATTGCATGGGGAGGACATGGAAGCGCAGGTGGAGTTGTGACCTCCGCTACCTTGAGCCAACACTAAGTAACCGAGAGCTCCTTCAGAGGCGTCCCATGTCATCCAGGCGGAATTGGTTACACAGTCCAGATGTGTATGTATGTTGGTGGGTGTACATGGAGCTACAAAGAAATGGTCATTCACAATCGGAATTGTTGCCATGAAAATACTGTACACGATAAGAAATATACAGTTTTAGTCAGAAAGAATGACATACTGTATAGTAGGCATTAGATGCAGGGTATGAGCTGTTTTTGTACTATAAACGTAGGTTATGTTGATTTCTTCCACTGTTAAAGGGTGCGGGTCCAGCAACTTTGACAATAACATCTATGAACAGAGCTGGGCAAACTGCCAATGTGATGGACCAGTCCGCCTATGACGGACACCCATTTTGTAGGCGATAAACGATAGATCGGAAACTTAAAAAAAAAATAGTCAGACTAAGCGTGGACTAAGCGTGGAAGCGTGGAAACCCATTTTTCCCCATTTACTGTATCTAAACATCTATTTTCGTGCCCCGCCCCCAGCCCCACGTGGCATATATGCAAAACTCCGCTTCTCTGCTTTCAGAATCCATTGGAATTACATTGCTAGCACAAGCGGTTCATGAATTAATGGTGGTATGAAAAGCATGTTATCTTCGTCACTTCCCACTAAGATGCGCGGCTTCCCCCGCCCCCGCAAATAAAAAATATTTCAGCCACAGTAATATATGTGGTATGGACAGAAAGCTTCTCTGCTTTCATAATCCGTTGAAATTACATTGCTATCTTAAACGGTTCATGACTTAAAGTGATTTGAAAAACAAGTGTCATCTCCTGTCAACGACGACAGGGTCCTGGAAGGTGCTAAAAGGAGACGCATTTAATCCGGCCGCGGTAAGGCTGTTAGTCTTTCGTTTCAAATATCGCCCAGCGATTAAAGATTTAATGTTTATCGGCGGAAGGGTACTGTAGGCGGAAGGCGATAAACGTACCGCAATTTTTTTGTAAAATACCCAGCTTTGTCTACGAATAATAATGGCACAGATGTACTGCTGCAAAAGAAACATGGTGACGTTGTCTTATTGACTACATTTACAGAAGTATATGTGAGAAAACATTTAATATGGTCCACATAGGACGCTCCTCAACACATCATATGTTTACATCTGTTGTTGTTACATTTAGTAGAAGTCTATTAGGCAGCAAACAGTAAATATGCAGTATCTCATCAACATATTGAAATGATCTCTGAGTTTTACCTGTATATATCTCTACAGCAGGGCTGGGCTCGCCCTCACAGTCAATTGTTACAGATGCAACTGTGACATTGTAGCTCTCGCCGCATGGCAGATTCTCAAAAGTGCAGGCTGTGGCACTCGTATTACAGTACAGTCTTGACCCACTGTGGCTCACTGCCACTACATGGAAGTAATGAGCATCTGGTTTGTGGGACCAGGACACAGATATGGCACCCTCATCACAAAGTGCATCAACGGTCACATCCTGAGGTGGACAAGGAGCTGTGGGATGATGAGCAAGACGTAACCAAAAGCAGATGCATGTCAATATAATATCATGTCATTTACAGTCATTTATTGACATACAGTACAGTTGGAATCACGCACTCTGGTACTATAATTCTGCCTTTGCTTTTCCTCACAGTACCTGTCTGAACAAATGTTGTTTCGCTCTCCACACCGGAACAGGACTCATCTCGGCCAAACACGCTCACATTATAGGTCTGTCCACACCGCAGCTCGCTCAAATCGCAATAAGTCAAAGTGGTTGTACACTCAGTTTGGTGGCTTTCATCTGAAGTGACACCCACTACAAGGTAGGAGAGCGCGCCACCAGCCGGCTCCCATGTCACAGCGACAGAGTGTGAGAGGCACTGCTGAGAAGCTTTAACATTGGTTGGCCTGCAAGGTACTAGAAGAGAGATGAGACACATCTCAATTACTGTAATCGTGCAACATTTCAACACAACATCATTTTGTTGACAGTTACCTGACTGCAGGTTGACGTAGGCGTGACTCTTATCACAGCGTCCATCCTGAGCTGTCACGGTCAGGTTGTAGAGCTGCCCACAGTGCATGTTGGGTAGCTGACAACTGGGCTCCGTGTTGTTACATTCAATCTTATGACCTGTGGGTCCAAACGCTTGTAGCGCGTAGGAGGACACACCTTCCCCTCCTTCCCAAGACACGGCACCTGTGTTGTCACTGCACAACATCTCTGCTTTTACCATCTGTGGCACGCAGGGCACTACACACAGGTGGGAATGAAGTAAGTAGAATTAATATTACATTAGCCTGCCAAAATATTACAATGAATTTTGGGCTTCATTTAACATTTCTTATATGTTCTTAAAGTGGAAGTCAACCCAAATATATTTTTTCAAGAGTATGTTCTGTGCTAGCCCACTAGTTGAAACAAGGCATTTTGATAAATATTGCATTTGTGGAATAAGAGTTAATCCACCCGTCTTAGCACTCTCTGGGGGCGGCCATTTTGTCACTTCCCTAAACTGAAAATGACATCACAACTGTTCAGGGCTCAGGTAACGACCAATCACGGCTGACCTGTTTTCGGAAGCTGAGCTGTGATTGGTCGTTACCTGAGCCCAGAGCAGTTGTGATGTCATTTTCAGTCAACAGAAGTGACAAAATGGCCGCCCCCAGAGATGGCTAAAACCGGGTGGATTTTGCTGCTTAACTCATATTCCACAAATGCAAAATTAATCAGAATGCCTTGTTTCAACTAGTGCGCCTGCATAGAACATATTCTTGGAAAAAAAATGTTTGGGTTGACTTCCATTTTAAACACACAAGTGCAAACATTTCTATGGTTTAAAATCCTTTCAAAATTCAATTATTATTATCATTATTTTTAATCTAATAAAACACGTAAGTGAATGAGGTCGTTTGTTCATAACAGTCAATTCAAGGCCATGCAGGCAAAATAAAGTGCTTAATACCTGTGTTGAGTTGTACGGCAGCACTTGCAGTGCTGGTACATGTTTCATCAGTGGCACTAACAGTGATGGCGTAGTTGAGACCACACATCAAATCATTGAACAGGCATGTTGTCTCACTGCTGTTGCATGAGTATGCATAGCCACTGTTGCCTTGGGCCACTGTTGTGTAGGATAGCGCTCCCACACTGGGTTCCCAGGATACTGCCACAGAGCCAGACTCACAAAGCACCCGAGCCTCAACCTGTTGTGGAGTACAGGGCACTGGACACATACACACACATAGACACACATCAATATTTAATGCAAACAGAAAACCTAGAGGTAAAATAGTATGCATGATATACTGAAGACAAGGGTGTTCAAACTTTTACTTCAGTGGGCCACATAAAAGAAAATTTGAAGGTCGCAAGGACTACTTTGAAATAACATCCAACAAATAATCCATCGGTGTAGGTTAAGATATCCTAGGCAATTATACATTGTTTTTATACTGTATATTATTTGACATTTCACCGATCTGATCAGTTGTTTCGGATTGGCTGATATTTAGCATAATTTGTTAATTTTGTGTTGGGCTTTAATGTCATACTCGCCAGTCTGATGAATTACGCAACTGATCGGACGCGCAAATTTCGACATTACAGCTGCAGTGTTTCCCATATATACATTCACCTATGGCAGGCTGCCACAAATGAATTTTGGCCGCCACTGACAGATTTTGGCACAACCGATCAACGTATGGCAAATATTGTTAAACGGAGGCAAAAATGCTTGAGAATACTTTTGTTGATTCTCAGTAAACAGTAAACACAAGTATGTGCGGGAAATAAACAAGTCATTTAAATATTGCTGCATCTTGTGGTTGGATCAGTGTTTTTTTTTATTTGATAATTTGCTGATCGGTGATCAACCCCAAAAATCCTGATTGTGTAAAGTCTATCGATCATATGTATTTAGCATAAACTAGGCGATGAAGCAAAAAGAGGGATTTTTCAGGATTTTGGGGTGTCCTGCAGCCCTGTATCCCACTAGAATACATCTGCCCCTGTACTGAGCAGCAGCATTACATTTCCACATTCAGAATCAAAACAAAAGAAATCTGTGTTAAGACAGCCTTGACAGCAGGAAGTGAAGTGTTGTGATTACAAAATATTCTGACAATTTCAGTTGTAAGTAGTTTCTTTGTGTTTTTGCAAATCTATCAAAGCACTACGTAAAAACAATGTACAGTATTATAATATATTATGTACATTATTATTATAGTAGTAGTAGTCAGCGCTGCAGTCCGCACAATGAGGTGCATCTTATCGAACGATGTACGATTAGTGGAAAACAAGGACGTGAGAGATAAACTTCTTCTCTTCTCCTGCCTTGCCAACCAGTAGGCTATAGAAAGTAAGTAGTACAATATAGACAAATGACACAACTCACGTCAAAACGTAATTTTAGTACATGCGGTCGGCCACAAAAAGACAGCATGTAGTTTGGTCATCCCTAAAGATTGTATGACACTGGATGGGATGTTTAACAATATTCCGTTTGGATCGAGATCGGACAAAAAACTCCTCCATCACCCTTATGAAACAGCCAATGGACTTTGTTATAACTGACATTCAATATTGTCACTAAAATAAATCTGGGTCATAGCTCTATTAGGCTCGCCTTTGCATACCTGCTCTTAGCTGTGTTGTGTCACTTTGTGACACATTACACACACTGTTTAAGGCGATCACACTGATATTGTAGGTGAAGCCGCACATGAGATCTGAGAGAATGCAAGACGGTGTCCCTGTCTCGCAGACAGATTCCTGTCCTTCCACGCTGACCGCTTGGACCACGTAGGTATCAGCCCCCATGCTGGCCTGCCATTCTACCTGGACCGTGTTTGTAGAGCAGTGCAGAAGACTTTCCACTCTCTCAGGAGGACAAGGTACTGGCGAGTAAAAAAAAAGTGAGTAGGTTATAAATACAGTAAGGCAATTCTGTGTGAAAATAACAGTATGGATGAGGAAGAGGTTCACTGAAATCATTTGGTGTTGGATGTGTTTTGGGTTTCAGGTGAATAAGATACATCCGTCAAGATGCCTCCAGTAAGTCTGAAGCCAGGAACACATAAAACACAAAACATAAGGACTAAGTTACAGTTATAACTGTAACTCAGTCCTTACGTATTGTGTACCAGTTCAAAAAATATATGGTTATTCAGTAGTGTTTCTTTTCGTTCCCCAATTATACACAATCACCATTTTCAGCCATCCTTGGTGGATAATGGCTTCAAAACCTGTTATGATAAGGCTATTCATAACATTGATGATCTATATATCGATATACCTTTGCTAGCTTTGAACAGCTATCCCAAAAGTTTGGCCTGACCAATAATACATTTTATCGTTACTTACAGGTTAGAGATTTTCCCCACAAAAAAGTTGCCAATTTTCCTAATCTTACTCCTTCCTCCTGTTTGGATTCTCATATGGTGCTCCCCTGACAGGAGCTTAGTCTGGTGCTGTTTTTCCCCCTATGCTTTTCTAATGTTTTCTTTTCATTTGAAAAATTGGGCCAGTATAACCCATGGGCGTCCATTGGTCATTGTTTTCTATATCGATGAAATGAAAAAATCGTGTCGGTCAAAAGAATCATTTTTACTTTTCATGGTTACATTCTGCCAACATTGGGCAAAGAGGAGCAGTCACCCACGAGTTCCAGCAGATGGTGCAACGGTGAAAAAAAAAAAATGGTGTACACCAACTTTGGAATGTTTGTTATCACCACCATCATGCAGTGCAAAATCAATGACAGAAATGTCAGGATTCTTTTTTAATCCAGCGGCATTATTGGGCTAGTGAGTGGGGTTTTGGTTTTTAATTCCACTGTTCAACACACATCACAGATTTTTTTTTTGAATTTATGAATTTCTCATATGTGCATTTAAATACATCGTAGTAGGGTTAATGCTTACCTGATTCAACCAGTAAGCTGGTGCCAGGGGGGCTGTCACACTTCTCGTGTGATGCAATAGCGACAACATTGTATGTCTGGCCACATTGTAGATGCGGCATTTCACAGTAGGTGTAATTCGATGTGCAGGTAGACACATGGCCGGTAGAAGACTGGGCTCTTGCCGTGTACGTCAAGGCACCCTCAGCGACCGCCCAGTCCAATGAGGCAGAGTTGGTGAAGCAGTCCACAACCACTGAGCTCATGTTGGGTGTGCAGGGAACTAAGACACAAAGGGGACAAAAAAAACTCCAAAAGTATTTGTACTATGCAACTTAGTGCACGTATAATGACAGTATAAAAACAGCATTTTGTTGTACCAGATTTGAACTCCGTAGGGGGGCTAGGCAAACTGGAGGAGATGTCATTATGTGCCACCACCTGGACAAAGAAGGACTGGCCACAGGTCAAGTTGGTCAAGGTGCAAGTCGGTTCAGTACTCTCACAGTCAGACTGAGTCAACTGTGTGCTATGAGCTGTCACTTTGTACGACAGCGCCCCCCTGCTTGCGTTCCAGGTAACAACAGCCTCATTGGTTGCACAGTCGAGCTGCACGTCCACATCAGTCGGAACACACGGCACTACAGACGAGAGCAGAGGGTGTTTTGGAAATATCACATCGCATGCACTGAATAGTGATATCACAGGAAAAGAACTATGATCAAGATGCCTACTAAAGGAATAGCTTCACGTAGAATAATTCTCCTTTAAAATATGTTAGTTAGCAGCGTGACGCATTAACTATTGTTGCCGTGGCGCCTAGGTACCCAAGGCACTGGTAAACATCTAAACAAGTTGATTTTTTTGTGTGTGTCATAATACCCCTGATTATTTGGGATCATTTTTGGGGGGAATAAAATGCATACTATGCACGGGATTTTACGGTATTCAGAAAAACGTTGGGCCTGATGTTTGGTTAGCGGAGGTTAGCGGATCCACAGAATCTTTGATACAACTTGTTTGTGTTTACAATAATCTATATGCCTTGTGGCACCTTGCTTCATTACAACAGACACTGGGTGAGGGGGAGTAGCCTTGGGGTTGTCACTGCAGCTATGATAATGTAGGGGTGTGCCATCTTGTTCATCTCATATTTCCAAAATCGGTTAAGATTAAAAAATGTGGCCATTGCAAAAATGTTTATCGATAAGTATAATCACGTCATACACGTATGGAAAAAATAAAATAAAAACACAAAAAAACCCCTCACCTGACTTGAATGTGCCCTCCTCACTGGGTTCAGAGGAACAATTCTCATTGGAGGCGACAACTGTCACTGTGTAATTCTGACCACAAGGAATGTCTGGCATGTCACACTGCACACTTTCAGATCGGCAAATTTGTGATTGACCATCTTCTGCTCTTATGGTTGTTGTGTACAAGTCAGCACTCGCTGAGCCGGTCCATGATACTGCAGCGATGTATGACTCAAAGTTCATGAAGCTGATGATTCCAGTGGGTTGACAAGGCTCTTTGAGGGGAAAAAAAAGATCAATGTGGTAAATGTTTGACATTTTTGGAAATACCATAACTTGCAATCAAGCGTAAAATAATATGAGCATAAACATTAAGTCCATGAAAATTTTGGAAGCAATTCATTTTAATTTACATGCTTCAGTGCTTGAAAATTGCATATTTCGGAGAAAACAACTGCCAAGAAAATGATCAATTATTGATGCTCCACTCACTGTATTACTGGAAAAGTGAACATTTTCATCATCAATTGACATTCAGTGTTAGACCTTTAAAACGTTTTGTGTTTTGGAGAGTTTCTTCCCAAAGGCATTTGGGCCAGATCTGGCATGAAGCTGACATAGATGGCATTTAGTCGGCACTGGCATACATCATGGCCCAGGACTGGCAAAGGAGGCACTGCCTTGAATCTGACAAACAAGATGTGGGCCAGTTGTTGAGTGAAGTATCTGGCCCAGAAATCAATTTAGAACTCTCGGCCACATATGTATAGTCAGTCTTCTCCCACCCTTAAATGCAGCTTCAGATTTTTTTTTCTACACACAGTCTTATTTTACATCACAGATGTAAGAATTGTATTACATCATCCCACACAATTACAACTTTGTGAGACACATTTGCAATCTAGGATGTTCTTGAATGAGACCCAGAGATTCTACATTGCTGATATAAGGTTACTTAAAGTGGGAGGCAACCCAAACATATTTTTTCCAAGAATACAGTAATATAGCAAGCCCACTAGTTGAAACAAGACATTTTGATAAATATTGCGTTTGTAGAATAAGACTTAATCTACTCATTTTTAGCCATCTCTGGATGCGGCCATTTTGTCACTTCTGTCAACTGAAAAGGACATCACAACTGCTCAGGGCTCAGGTAACGACCAATCATGGCTGACCTGTTGTCTGAAGCTGAGCCGTGAGATGTTTTGTGAGCCGTTTTGAGCCCTGAGATGGCTAAAAACGGGTGGATTTTGCTGCTAAACTCATATTCCACCGACATAATATTAACCAGAAGGCAACTAGTGGGCCTGCTGGGAAAATATTCTTGAAAAAAATGTTTTGGGTTGATTTCTTCTTTAAATATACTGTATACGCAAAATGAGTCTTTCATCCAGTTCCTAGAATCTACCTGACTTAAACACCGACGGCTCGCTGGGGCGGCTGGTGCATGTTGAGTCGACTGCCTTCACGGTCAGAAAGTAAATCTGACCACACTGGAACTCAAAGAATGAGGTCCAGGTGTCGTTGGTGCTAAGCTGCACTTCATGGCTACTGTTTGTCCCGGCTGTCACGATGTAGTAATCTGCTGTTTCAACAGGATTCCAGGTCAGTGATGTCACCTGCGACGACAAAGATTCACCATTGTAAAATAATAAAAAATCCATAACACTACAGCCAAAATGTGTATATTGTCGCTGTCTTATGAAAAACACTTATGTTCATTTTGTAATTTTTTTTTATTTTTACATGAATTAAGTTTCTGCGTTACAGACATCCCATTAATGTGAAAATTAAAAAAAAAATACAAAATTGGACATATGTGTTTTTCAGAGGACAGCGACAATATAATAAAGACAAAATAATAACCTTTGTGGCACAGTTCATTGATGAACTTAAATTCTGGGGTATGCAGCTTGCTGCAGAAAAAAGAAAGCGTACAAATTATTGTTTTTTTTTTTTAAACACGGTCACAGTTATAGTGAACACACACATTTGAGTGTTAATTTAAACTTTAATTCCTCATTTTAAAATCTTTAAATGTGTACCCATTTGTATAGAAGTGCTGTTGCTTGGCATGCTGTTGCACATGTCGTCATCTGCGATGACATGCACTGTGTAGAGTTCGCCACAATGCAGGTCGTCCCAAGTGCAGCTGGTGTTGACCGTCATACACACGTGGGAGTGGCCACTCTGTCCTATTGCAATGGCCAAGTAGTACTCTGCACCGTCTGTCTCGGCCCAGCTAACTAAGCCTATATTGTCTTCACAGTGCGAAAAACTCTGCACATGTTGGGGCACACAGGGTCCTAAAAAGAGAATTCATTGCAGCTCTATAATGAAGCCATTAATGTAAACTTGGTTATTTCCTGAAAAAATGGAGGAGCCCATACCTGTCCTAAATACAGCCGGCTGGCTCAAAGCACTATCACATCGATCATCCTGAGATTTTACAGTAAAAGTGAACAGTTGTCCGCAAGGAAGTTCAACCTCTGTTATTGGCTGGTCAGTTTGGAAAGATGTGACATATCCCAGGTTTCCAGTGGCCGTCACCACGTACACTGATGCACCTTTTGCTGGCGACCAATACACCGACACTGTGTCATTGTCACATGACCCTTCAACTTGCAGGTCTGTTGGCTTGCATGGTTCTGAAGAAAAAGCAGTAAATTGCAGGTCACATGCCAGGTCCCAAAAATACTGTAATTATTTGATTTTCAGAATAAGCAAATGTAACATAGAGGTCCTGATGTCCAGGGTCAGACAAATTACACTGGTCAACAAATTTTATAAACTTTTTAATCAGAGATGTTAGTAAACTTTTCGATGTGAATTTTTTTTTGGGCTGATTTAAAATCTGCCCTCATTTTTTTCTCTCGCACATCAGGTTTTCATAATGATAATAATAATAATATTAATAATAATAATAATAATAATGTAAAGAAAAAGAAGAATATGTAATAAAGTAATATGTTTAGTAATACTTATGAATTAACAAAGAAGTCAACCCCCCCAAAATCTTTACAAACAAATGTTCTATGCAGCATCACTAGTCTAATCATGGCATTCTGATTGATATTGTGTTTGTGGAATATAAGTTAAGCAGTAAAATCTACCCATTTGTAAACAACTCAGGGGGCGGCCATTTTGCCACTTTTTGTCAACGGAAAATGACATCACAGTTGCTCAGGGCTCAGGAGACGACTAATCATGGCTCAAATGTTTTCACGATTGGTCATTTTCAGCTGACAGGAAGTGTCAACATGGCCGCCTCCTGTGGTGGCTAGCTGTTTTGACTCGTTAAGATGCATAGAACATTTATTTGTAGAGAAAAATTTGGGGTTGACTTGCCCTTAAAAGTTAAGTTCAGCAACAGGTGGATTTTCTTTCTGAAACATAGCTATAAATTGCAACACATGGTCAAATTGTTATTGCACAAGCTTTTATAGGTCAAACTTAAATTAAAAAATATCTAAAAAATCTGATATGCTAGAGAAAACAACTTTTTTTTGATCGGCGTGAAATTATGTTTAGGGACACAAAGGCATTTCAATTTCCCGTTGATCAGTGTTACTGGCAACATAAAATGAAACATTGACTCCTCAATCAGTTAGTTAAAAAAATCGGTTTACTTAGTAAATCAGTTGGATCTAATCCCTTAATTACCTGTCTGAATATAAACAATGCTGCTATTTTGACTGTAGCACATGTTGCTATATGCTGTTATATTGAATGTGTATGTTTCTCCACAGTCCAAGTCAGAGAACTTGCAGCTGGAGTTGGTGGAGTTGCACTGGTGAGTTGTTCCGATGCTTGATGTGGCAGTAGCCATGTAAATATCAACTTCCTCTCTTTCCTCCCAGTACATTTTGACTGTACTTGTATCACACTGCAGGTCCACACCCACGTGCATAGGTTCACAAGGACCTGCAAAAGGAGTATTGTCAGTTAGTTTTGAAGAAACACATATGTTCGAATATCTGTAAAACACCGTCGAGTAATATGCAAGACTTACGTGTGTTGAAGGTGGCATCGACAGGTGTTTCCGTGTGGCAGTGGTCATTGATGGATGTGATACTGATATTAAAAGTCTGGCTACACTGAAGATCTGTTAAATCACATTGTTTCTCACTACTCTCGCATGAAGCCTGGTGGCCATCAGCTGAAAGTGCAGTCACCTTGTAGGAATCAACTTCATTGGCTGAGCTCCAGCTCACCTCAGCTGTGTTGTTGTGACACTTCAAGGAAGTTATTACATTTGTGACTGCACAGGGGGCTGGATACAACAAAAATAATAAAAACATATATTGGTTCATTGTCAGTTGTACATACTTTGTCCTGAATTGGTGTAAGAATATTTTTGGTAAAGTACATTTCACTGCACATAATACATAATCTATTTGTGTGACACGTAAAAGCGCAGTATAAATGTAGGTGATACCAAACATGTGCCACTTTTTCCAACCCAAACATATTTTTTTCAAGAATATGTGATTGGTCCTTACCTAAGCCCTGAGTAGTTGTGATGTAATTTTCAGTCGACAGAAGTGACAAAATGGCCGCATCCAGAGATGGCTAAAAACGAGTGGATTAACTCTTATTCCACAAACGCAATATTTCTCAGAATGCCTTGTTTCAACTAGTGTGCTTGCATAGAATTCTTGAAAAAAATATGTTTAGGTTGATGCAAAAATGTTACTTACAAGAATATGCTCAATTCAAAACATCAGGAAAATGGGCATCCGTCAATGACGGACAGACGGACCAGTCCATCGGTCAGACAGAATGCCCAACCAGTTATTATAACACTACCAAAACAACAAATCCCATGACTTTTTCACAGGGCTGTGCATCAATGTACAACTTCACTGGAGAATGCATTCTTCAAGAACACTATCTTGCATGTGCTCATGTAATCATGTAACACTGACATTAGGTACTAATTATTATTAATCAAACATTCAAAGCTTTGTACAAAATATTAACAATACACCAAGACAATCATCAGTCTACATTCTGTACCTGAGACCAGATGCACAGTGGTAGACTGACTGCTATTGAGTGTTTCTCCAATGGCAAAGACACTAGTGTAGTAGACAATTCCACAGTGGAGGCTTTCTATGTTACAGAAAGTTTCTTCTGTGTAGCAGGACAAAGAGTGGCCATTAAATCCAGCGAGGTGTGCCTCGTATCCAACGGCTCCAAAACTGGCCTCCCATGACACACGTCCCATGTTGTTTGGACAGTCTACCTTGGCTTGAACGTTGGTGGGTGGGCAAGGTTCTAAAAGGAACAATAAGAGTCATGGAAAACAAAAAAACTGAGTAGAATAAAATATTAAGTTTGTGTTCTCACCTGTCTTAATCATAACGTCTTCAGTTGAGGTGGACACTCCTTGGCATGCAACATTGTTTGCTGTGACACTGACATTGTATATCTGACTGCACTCCATGTTGTACAGGGTGCAGGAAGTATCGCTGGTATTACAGGAGACCATCAGACCGTGTTCTGTCACACCAGCCACGGTGTAGTCACCTGCGCCCCTGGTAGAGCCCCACAGAACCTGGCCGATGGTTGGACTGTAATAGGTACTAATGTAACTGGGGATACATGGCTCTGTGGCAAGGAAAGGCAGAGGTTTGGGGGAGCAAATTACATATAATGAATCATTGACACAAGATGGAACTTTATTGTGCTTGTTGCTAGAAGGGGGTCCGTATCATATCATACGTATCATATTGATCCGTATCAACAACACAAGGAGAAACCCTTGTTTTGGCCGTTATTATTTTTTCAGTTGTTTATAGTTACGAGACTGTTTGGTCCAGTTCCCTTTGAGCTTTTGTTTTAATGGTGACCTTTAAGAGAGAGTGAAAAAAATCTGCGCTAGAAAAAGACCTTCCTGCCCACACTAAGTACAGTCAGTACGCGAAGCAAGAAGTTGTTGAGTTGTGTTTGACGCTTAGGTCCATAAAACGACATTCCCTGTAAGAATTTTTCCAATAATTAATAATAGATTGATGTTAGATAGTCAAGCTTGCAAATTAGAAATAGTTAAAGGGTTCAGGGAACGACCAATCACAGCTCACCTGTTTTCTAAAGCTTAGCCATGATTGGTCGTTACCTGAGCCCTGGGTAGTTGTGATGTCATTTTCAGTCAACAGAAGTGACAAAATGGCCGCCCCCGGAGATGGCTCAAAACGGATGGATTAACTCTTATTCCACAAACGCAATATTTATCAGAATGCCTTGTTTCAATTAGTGGTCTTGCACAGAACATGAAAAAAACATGTTTGGGTTGATTTCTACTTTAAGAAGTTAAGTATTTACATTGCAGACTGTGCTGCCATTTTCTTTATGAATGATAGACTATTGTATATTGATTCATTTTTCATTCTTTATCTGTTACAGTTTCACACCTGCCATATAAAGAGAAGGTCTAAATCCAATCTGGCGTCAGTGACTTATTGTGTTGAGGTGTTTAGCTACCTAGTTAGCAGAAAGGTTCTGTGAGGCCAGTACAACCCTTGTAGACACTGCAATGGCAGGTCATAATTTGGGTATCTTCCTAAGGGGCCCTCAACTAGCAGATTTGTCAAACACACCGACGACAAAATGAAATAAAGTTATAATTCAGGGCTTGCAAAAAGTACTAAATAAAACACAAACAAGAAGTGATTAAAAAATTGGGATATTCTCAAGTGAGAAAGTGAGAAAAGTAGTGATGCCAGTTTGCGATGTCCAGCAAGCCTCAGTAAATAATTGTGTGTAATTCACTTATTTTTCATTCATTTGATATCTATCCATCCATTTTGTATACCGCTGAGACTGTTCAAAGTCATGAGGACATGGGTCCTGTCCCAGCTAACTCCAGGTTATACATGGACTACACCCTGGAATGTTCGCTAGCCAGTCACAGGGTACATATTCTTAGCCACAGACAACCATTCACCCTCACACTGACACTATCACTGAGTGGGAACTAAACCCGAGCAAATGTACCACCCCATCACCATTGACCACCATATGGCCCCAAAAAAAAGCATGTTCCTCAGGTGACACGTGCTATCCCTGTCATCGCACCGCATCTCACCAGGAGGGCCCACCCCACTTTTTGAGAAGGACTGCGTTGACACAAATGGCGAATGCAGATTTTGGTTGCACTAGTGTATAGTATACTGTATATGCACACATTGATACACAGAGACAATTTGGGATTGGTAATAAATAGTAACATCCATTGTTATCGATTTTCAAATAATCCATAACTCATTTTGATTTTTATTTATTAAAAGTTGGTAGTACGCTTAAAGCGGAAGTTAACCCAAACCTATTTTTTTCAAGAATATGTTCCCAGCAGGCCCACTAGTTGAAACACGGCATTCTGATTAATTTTGTGTTCGTGGAATATAAATTAAGCAGCAAAATGCACTTGTTTTTAGCCATCTCTGGGAGCAGCCATTTAGTCTTCTGTCGACTGAAAATGACATCACAACTGCTCACAACGACCAACCACGGCTGACATGTTTGCTGAATCTGAGCCGTGATTGGTCGTTGTGAGCAGTTGTGATGTCATTTTCAGTTGACAGAAGACAAAATGGCCACCCCCAGAGATGGCTAAAAACGAGTAGATTAACACTACGCATTAACAAACGCAATATTTTTCAGAATGCCCTGTTTCAACTAGTGGGCTTGCATAGAGCATATTCTTGAAAAAAAAAATGTTTGCGTTGACTTCCCTTTTAAGGCTGAAAGGCTTTCCTTTCACTGAAAATATGTTTAAAACATGAAAGAAAAAATCGAATAATTTTGACGAGTCAGTGCTGAAAATTGCTCACCAGTAACCAACAGCCCAGTCATGTTAGCGATGCTGCTGCAGGTATTTCCCATGGCTATGACAGATATGGAGTAGCTTTCTCCACAGAGCAGCATTCCAAGATCACAGTGGGTGGTGTTGGCCTCACAGGTCACAAGATCACCAGGCGTGGTGGCCTTGACCATGTAAGACAAAGCGCCGTCACTTGGAGACCAGTCCACCGTGGCCGTCCGCAAGTTGCAGTCGAGCACTGCCGTAATATGTGCTGGTTGACAAGGGACTGAGAGAAACACAGGCATGACAGCTACTACAGACATGGATACAGTCCACTATGCAAATATTCAATATTGAAATATTCTACTACAGAGGGCAGCCATCAACGACCACATGAGTAGCCCGCAAACTTGTTCTAAAAATAGCTCACCGATGATCGGGGGCATTGTGATTTTCGAGGAATATTGTTGAAGTGATTGTTTGGACATGTAAACACTGGCAGAGAAAATGAAGTTGCCTATTGATGTTAAGCTGTTTCCTCATTACTGTGTGAAATCATTCACATGATCAGTGTCTTCTGGTAAATGAGCATCATTAATTATTACTAGTAACATTAAAGGGTAATTTGAGCAGATTTATTGTTTCAGGAGTGTGTACTATCAAACTAGTAACCCTTTGCATTAATCACTACAGAAGAGGTAGCTCTCAGGTTCAAGGTTTGTGACCCCTGCTGTACATGGAGGTTAACGCAGTGATAATGTGATGATAAAATAAACAGTTTTCTCTTACGCCATGTATGAACGTATTCATTTATCAAAAGAAATTAAACGGAATCATAGTCTTTGCAACTTCGTTTGTGTACCATTTATTAGTGGTGCAACGGATCACATAAGTCACGGTTCGGATCGATAACGGATTTTGATTCACGGATTGGATCGTTTTTCGGATCAGCAAAAAAAAAAAAAAAAAGATAAATAGAAATTTGTCTTAATTTATTTTATAAAACACATTTGCCCATAAAAAAATAAAATAAAAATAAACTCCTAATGTCTAATATGGCCGTTTAGGATTTAATAATGTACGCAACTTAATGCAATATAAGGCAGGATACATTCTTAATTTATACGTGGTACAGTGTATAAAATAACAATGTTTCCTGCCAGACATTTTGAGCTGAATGCTTTCTTAAAATTATTTAATGAGCAGAAGTGTTATATAAAATGAATGAAGACAAAGTTTTATTGTTTTTTTTTTTTTCATAATGAAGAAGACGTCAAAGTGCAATTTATGGCGAATCCCCTCCTTTAAACATGGAGAGTGCAGTACAAAGTAATCTAAGTCCATAATATTGAAAAAGAAGTTAAAAAAAAAAAAAAAAACAGCTGTCAACCTAATCACATTGCCTTAATGTGAATGCGCACATTTTTTTTCCACCAACCATTCCATGGATAGTGCCCGGTCCGAACCGTCGTGCTTGAACCGTACGGATCAAAGATGATCCGATGCACCACTACCCTTTACCAAACAATCTAGTCACATTCATAATAAGCAAAAATAAACATGAAAACAAAAATTTAAATAAAGGGTACATTTATTTAAAAAAAATATAGAAAATTTGAGTTCCCCAATGTCAGTCTCTGGATTATTTTACCTGGGGAAGTGTAGATGACATCAGTAGGCGGGCTGCTGCAGTACGCATCAGAGGAGACCACAGAGACGTGGTAGATCATGCCGCAGCCTATTGCCGCTAAACTGCAGGAGCCGTTTGTACCCTGGCAAGTTGTGTTCTGACCATTGCTGTCTTGCATTGTGGCGATGTACATTTCTGCCCCTGAGCTCTCAGACCAAAAAACAGTCAGAGAGTTGGCGTCACAGTCCACCATGGAGGAGATATTTGCAGGGGTGCATGGTACTGGTGAGAACAAGTACAAGTATTGAAGGATTGCATTGATATTTGATTAACACTAAACGATAACTGTAATTTAAATAATCATGATATATAGTGTCAAGGAATTTCAGGAAAATACCAGATCAGTTTAGGTTTTAGAAAAAAAAAGCTATCACATGAAATTAGCATATAGTTTGCTTTGATATCTGGTGCTTATCTGGTAAAAATCAAATACCTCCTTGCCCTCCTGGGGGATGTGGTTAATAATTGTCAATTGTGTCACGTGAAGCCTTTTGACACTTTTTTGTGATCAAGGGCTGTAGAAATAAATTTGACTTGATATGATTCTGAATCTGGTTTTGAGGCTCCAATTACAATATACTTTACTGCATTACCTTTTTATTGAACCACAAAAATATGGCACGGTTGTGTAAAGGAAGAAGTCTTCAAAATTTGAATCGCTACAAAAGTAGCGGCGACACCGATTGGCTGTTGCAGATGATGGGATGGACCGGGACCACGTCGGTCGATTAAATATGGAGGACAGAACGCGGTGGTGGTTAGGCGTTGCCCAGTTCTGGTAATAATGCCAATCATCCTCAAATACGTGAAATGCCTCTGTCTCTTCTTTACCACACAGACAAATAAAGCGTTTTGGGGTTTTTTTGTATGTTATTTTGTGACGAGATGGTGTTATGAAGAGGTGGATTAGGTCACTTAAACACCCACTGAAGGCCGAGGTCCAAAATCCACCACCCGCCACTGATGTATGAATTACATTCTGTAGGACTGAGAAGTGATGACATACCAGTCTTAAATGTCACACTCTGACTTGGTTGGGTGTGACAGTAGCTGTCCTCTGATGTCACAGTAGCTGTGTAGATCTGCCCACAGCTCAGGCCAGTCAGATCACACTGTGTTTCATGGCTGCTGCACTCGTTCACCTTGCCAGTTGTACTTGTGGCCTTCACATGGTACATCTGACTTCCACTGCTATGGTCCCATGACATGGAGGCTACGTTGTCACTGCAGCTCAGGCTCACTTGGAGATTCTGAGGATCACACGGCACTAAGAAAGAAATCATTCATTTTAAATCCCACACATGTACAGCGAATCACTTGTTTCCAACTGTGGTATGATTTACAGCCAATACAGGATTTCAGTTCACCTGTCCTGATTATATCCTCTTGCCTCTGAGAACGGTTGCAATGTTTCCCCTCGGCCGTGACGAGTAGGACGTACATCTCTCCACATGGCAGGTCAGTGATGTCACAGCTAGAGTCTGAAGTCATGCAAAAAGCACTGTGCCCGTTCACATTCTCCAATGCAGCTGTGTACGATATGGCGCCAGGAACAGTCGCCCAGGAGATGCTGATTGTGTGGTTGTCACAGCTAACTGACTTCTCAACAACCGCAGGAGGGCAGGGAGCTGCAGGGAGGAGAAACAGCACTCATGATTGCCATGTTGATGGCCTGCGGCGTGGCTTATGGTCCTGCCCCGACGCAGATGGCTCCTTAAGGTGTTTTTGTCACCTGGATGCCCTGTGCTGAGCCTCAGGTTTCTAAGGTCAGTTCTGTTTTATTTTTAACCTGTATATGTATGTATTGTTTGGGTTTAGTTGTTTTTAACTCAGGTAAAGCACTTTGAGTTGCATATTTTGTATTAAAAATGCTATATAAATAAAGTCTGATGATTGATGTAGCCAGGACTTTTTTCAGACAGTGGAATTTACTAAAGTTGCACAAAAAAAAAAAAAAAAACACAAATGAATAGGAAAAAAATATTCACATACCAGTGAAAATTGTGACTGCGTTGCTCGGTTGACTGGTGCACTGCTGGTCACGGGCCTTCAGGCTAAATGTGAAGTTCTGGCTGCATATCAGTGGTGGCAGAGCACAACTGCTGTTGGATGTGGAGTTGCACTGAAATGTTTGGATGTCAGCCAGACTGTCCATCACTTGGACGATGTAATCCTCAGCGCCAGCAGCATCCTTGCCCATCACCCAGACCGAGTTTGTAAGGCAGTCAATCTTCACATCAGAGAGGTGAGGCGTGCAGGGAACTATTAGAAACAAATATGAGAGTCAGACTCACCTTTCAATTTTTGTCTTTGTACTTAAATATAATTAAGCTCAAATTTACCCGAAAAGAAAATGTTACCATTCATATACGTAATCTATGGACAAAAGTGGGGACACCTGACCGTAACATTCAGTAAACCAAAATTGTGAGAGGAAAAAGTGAATTGTATCTTAAGAGCTTGAACTCTTGAGTTCCCCTCAAAGTGTTTGTTGGGGTAGAGGTCACAGCTCTCATTTATGCTCTTCCACAACAAATTCTTCCAACCATGCTTTTATGGACATTGCTTTGTGTGGTGGGTTCTTGTGTCCATTTAGTGTATGTGAAATTAAGGAGCGAATATGATATATAAGTGGATTTAAAATTAAGGAGAGAATACTACGGCCCGATTTTTGTAAACAGACGTCCATGCGCTCAGTGTAAAAATGGGTGCATCTTCATTTTCGGGCCGGGGCAAGTCTAGTTAGCATGTTTGTGAATTTGGTAGGCATTTTAGTATATTCTATTGCATGCCCCTGGCACATCTGGTAATTTGATGGCCAAAAGTAGACTACATTTAGACTAGCTAAAAGCAGGTCTAAGTTGTGGCACAGATGGTGTAATGTGATTTTGGTGGATTTGATGGAGGCGCAGGCAGAAAGATTCTGAGCTCCGTGGATGTATATGGTGGATGTCATCATATTTCATTTATAAATATGTCAACAGTGTGGGACAATCCTTCTGAATCATTGTAGAAATCAATTCGTCGAGCAAATTATTATCATTAGCATCTTAAAAAGATTTTAAGAACCAAACCGACCCCCCGCGGCCCCTAACCGCACAGCACACTGTGGGTGGTGGTGGTGGGGTGCTTTAGGTTACACACGGATGCACGATCGAGAAGGCGGTCTCCAAGTGCTCACTTCACATGCACTACCGACTACATCATCTGCAAGGGAAGATTTTGCAGTTTATAAATGAACTTTGCGTGCACCAATCTCCTGCAGACCGCAGCGAGTCAATTTCTGCTTCCGCAACGTCAAGGACTGTGTGCACCTCGACACCCCTGACTTTAAAGGGAGTGAGGGGAGCCTCTTTGATTGTCTACGTTTCATCCCACAACGGCGCAAACGCCCCCTTTTATCTATACGGCTCTAGGAAAATACCAAAAGAAAGAAAACTCCACCCATGCGCAGTCAGACTGCACTTTGCACTGGACTTGCACTGGGCACAAAAATAGGGCCATATGTCATTAATTTTATAATATTAGCATTCTTTACCTGTCTTAATCCATTTTGTTGAGCTGTCTCTGCCCACACATCCATCCTTGGATGGCGTGATGCTAACGTTGTAGTCTGTCCCACACTCAAGTGTGTTCAGATGACAACCGCCTTCAATAGCGCTGCAGTTGTGCAGATGACCTGAGGTGTCAACAGCCGAGACTGTGTTGATGATCCCCGCGACGCTGTTGGTCCACTTCACAAATACAATCCCGGTGTCACAGTCCACAGTGGCGAGGAAGGATGACAGAGGACACGGGGCTTGACAGGGAGATTGTACAAGTAGAATAACACGTGTGGACTGATTATCATTTGAATTTGATGACATTCAATATAAAACAAAATCAAAATCATACAAAAACAAAAATGCTCCGTTTTGATTGGCAGTGCTTATTTGTGTAGGACAGACATTTACATAAACCTATCATGGGCATGAATGTCAAAACCATTTGGGGCTTTTTATAATATATTTAAACCATTCTTGGACACAAAGTCCACCACAAGTTTGATTTTTTTCTATAACCATTTTCTACAACACTCCTCTTTCGGGACACGGGTAATCTAGAGCCTAAACAGCTGACTTCAGGCAGGAAGCTGAGTACACATCAGACTTGAATGGTTGCAAGTCAGTCACACAAACCACCATTCACACTCACATTAGCACCTAACTAGAATTGAATTTACCATCTTCGATGAACCTTACATGCATATTTTAAAAATGTGTGAGGAAAACGGAGTACCCAGAGAACACCCGTACAAGCATGGGGAGAGCATGCAAACTCCACACGAAAAGGCCGAAGGCCCGATTCAAAACCCCAATCCCAGAATTGAAGAGAATATGCGAACCACTTTTCACCCTGCCACCTTTTTCTTAAATGTGAACATTTCAAATATCCCAAAAGATGACATTCATAGCCATGATAATCATAAACTTTCTGACAGAAATTGCATTTCATTAGATTATGCAGGGCGGCACGGTGGTCGACTGGTTAGCACGTCCGCCTCACAGTTAAGAGGTCGTGGGTTCGATCCCGGCTCCGGCCTCCCTGTGTGGAGTTTGCATGTTCTCCCCATGCCTGCGTGGGTTTTCTCTGGGTACTCCGGTTTCCTCCCACATTCCAAAAACATGTATGGTAAGTTGATTGGACTCTCTAAATTGCCCCTAGGTGTGATTGTGAGTGCAGATGTTTGTTTGTCTCTGTGTGCCCTGCGATTGGCTGGCAACCAATTCGGGGTGTCCCCCGCCTACTGCCCGAAGACAGCTGGGATAGGCTCCAGCACGTGAGGAGTAGCGGTATCGATAATGGATGGATAGATTATGCAGATGTAGTTAGCTACAACATAGATAATTTTACAAATAGAGCATGGCATCAGTTGCAGCAGAGTAGTGAGTCTGAATTTCTCTCTCTCTTTGTTCAAAGCTCTGGGGCAGAAAATCCATCTGCTTATGGTTGTTATGGAAACAGAAAAGTGAGCATGATGGAGTATCTCCACTTGAAGTGGGTTACAGGGCCCCAAAAATGGATTTCAATCTTTATTGACACCTGTTTGTTCATTCAATGTTTTTTTTTCATTTCAATTTGTCTGAGTTCATACATTGTGGTTGGAATAAAAATTGAAAGTTTAACTCATTCACTGCCATTGATGAATATACTCATGTTTTCACAGTCAAGCCATTCAATCCCAGGAACGTATTTATGTTTTTCTTCAAATTTTTTCAAGCGTTAGGGTAAAAGAGGGTCTGAAAATGTCTGGCAGTGAATGAGTTAATAATGTGTCAGCGAAGGTTCAGTAATTTTCTTAGTATGTTGTTTATCTACTGTAAATGGTTGTTGCCCCACCATTTTCCACACAAAAACACTACATGAATGATGCATTTCTGGTGTGCTTAGGTTTATGTGTGGATTAATCAGCCCGAACGACAGTCTACCTACCCGTAGTGACCTGCTCTGCCGGGTTGTGGGAACTGTTGCAGGTGTCATCTTGGGCCACAACTGTCACATTGTAGGTGAGCCCACACTGCAAGCCCGGTACTATGCAGTGATGCATGTCCGTCATACACATGCTGACATCGCCTTTGCTGCTCACAACAGAAGCATGGAAGTGTGGAGCATAACCTGTCGACTGCCACGTAATGTTGAGGACACCAGACAGACAGTCAAGGTCATTTTGGATGTTGTGCGGCACACAGGGTGCTGTGAAAGTAAAGACGGGACTTACTGTAGTTAGTGACCATACAATGCCATCTTGCGTTTATTTGTATTCTAATACGAATGTATCCCACCTGTTCTAATAGCTTCAATGTTACTTTTGGCCCCAATACAGTTTTCATCTACACCCGCAACATAGACTTGGTACTGCTGTCCGCATAGAAGACCAGATATGTAACAGGAAGTGCTGCTGGTGTTGCACATCCATCGCAGGCCCTGTTCGTTTTCTGCTACTACCGTGTAGCTCACTGAGCCACGTGAGGCCTGCCATGACACCGAGATGTCGTTTGCGCTGCAGGACGAGTCAACATGAAGCTGGGTGGGAGGGCAAGGTGCTGCAGGGGAAGAGACCCAAACGGGTTTGGCAAAATGTCAGCGCATAACCGTCACATACATTTAAATTATGTCCAATAACTAATTAGCTGTTTTGTGCATTTTTTTTCATGGCAGTAATACATTCTCCCAGCCTTACTTTAAAAAGCCCTGATAATGTTTGCATAAAATCTAATATATAGTGCGGCATGCAATGCTGAATGCAAAGGTGCATCATAACATTACAGGTTTTGGACTTAAGTACAAATGAAGCAAAAAACAATACAATATTAATGTTAATATCTACATAATTGCTATAAAAATTTATGTATGTACAGAATATACAAAGTATATTTATTAATAAAATTTCATTCCATTATATACAGTAAATTTACATGTAACTTGATACTACAGTTATCATGAAATCTGACTAATCAACTACAGACCAAAATTGTTCATACAGTGGTGCACTTTTGGGTTGAAGTAAGTTTTTTGTTTACTTTAGTACATTGATCAAATGGGTTCCTTCTGACTGGAAATGACACCAAAAAGTGGAAAAAGAACAAGGGAATTCACTATATCCTAGATGGTAACATTATATTATGGAGCAGAGTTTTATTCTCTGTACAATGTTTAATATTATTGTAGGACACTGTAATATTATGCAGAGTTTTAACATCAACATTTCTCTTAAAATAAATAAATCTGTTTTCCAAAATTCCCAAATTTGACAGCCAATTTGACAGCCATTACCAACAACAAGTTCAATATTGCTATTACATCTTGTATATTGGGACAATTAAATTAACACGTTATAAGAGTTTAATTTTAATGAGATAATTTGTCAACAAATGCAGATGCAGGAAATGTCACGCTAAGGATGCATAGTGCCAATTCGTCGTTGTCTTATTTGGGCTAATGTTTGCAATTAATTAATAGTGCAAATAAATACAACTGACTATATGAGACAAGGTCTCACTCTGGTGCATACCTGTGGTGATGCGGTGCCATTCATGGGCAGGACTGAAGCAGTTGCGTCCTTGTCCACTGACACTTATTTTGTAGCTCTCTCCACAATGCAGAGAACTGATATTGCAGGAGGTGCCATTGGTGGAACAAGTTACCCCATGTGTTAAGTCAAAGGCATCGGCAGAAGCGTTGTAGTAGCGAATGCCATTGCCGTGTGTCCAAGACACCACTGCTGTGTTGATGTCACACTCCAATGTAGTCTCCAGACCACTGTGAGGACAAGGACCTGCATGGGAGGGAAGGCAAGTGTTTGCGTGTGTGTGCGTGTGCGTGAGGAAGCGGGTGAGGGAAACCTGACATGTGATATGGATGGTAAATGGATTGCACCACGATCTCGATGTACTGTATGTACAGGCGATTGCAATAAGTTAGAACTTTGTGGGATTTGGATTTATATCAGTAGTTCAATTCAAAAAGTGAAACTCATATACAGCATTATATAATTTTGTTACACACAGAGTGGAATAATTAATGGTTTTATTTTCGTAATTGTGATTATTAATGCTCACACTTATAGAAAACCCCAAAATTCCTCATGTGAGTTTCACTTATTGAATTGAACTACGGAAATAAATGAACTTTCTGACAATATTCAAATTCATTAAAGGGAAAGTAAACCCAAGCATATTTTTTTCAAGAATATGTTCTATGCAGGCTCACTAGTTGAACCAAGGCATTCTGATGAATATTACGTTTGTGGAATATGAGTTAAGCAGTAAAATCCACCCATTCTTAGCTATCTCATGGGGCGGCCATTTTGTCACTTCTGTCAACTGAAAATGACATCACAGATGCTCGGGGCTCAGATAACGACCAATCATGGCTCAGCTTCAGAAAACAGGGTGGATTTTGCTATATTCCATAAACGCAATATTCATCAGAATGAGGACATTCTCAACTAGTGGGCCTGCATAGAACATATTCTTGAAAAAAATATGTTTGGATGGACTTCCCCAAGATGCATCTGTAAGTCCCTCATGATATGTTACACATAATCACTATCAACACCTCTAAGTTCTTTTAGCAGTGTTATTGGACGTAGAATTCCATACGTTTTCCATGTCACTACCTGTGCTGGCGTAGAAGGGCTCGCTGACCAAACTGACGCAGGTGTCATGGCGAGCCACGATGGTAATGGTGTAATCCTGTCCGCAAGCCAGGTGAGGGAAATCACAATTGGTGTCGGTGGTGTTGATTTCAGCATTGTGGCCAAGATTTCCCCGTGCATACACAGTGTAAGATGTGGCGCCTCTGGATGTATCCCATGTTACCACGGTGATGCCAGTATCGCAGTCCACATGTGCTGTGAGGTGGGTGGGGATGCATGGAGCTGGTGGTGGAGGGAGAGAGATACATTTGAAGTCACACTTAGCATGGTACTCATCTTATAGAGTAGAATTCAAGTGGTTGGTACCTGTGTCGAAACTTTGGGCAAACGCCGGTTCACTGCTGCATGAATTAGTGTGGCCGACTACGTTGATCATGTAGTTCTCCCCGCATAGCAGCTGGTCAAAAGTACAGTTGGAGCTGCTGGAGTTACAGGTGGTTGTCAGTTTTCTGCTGTCCATAGCTGACACCACCTGGGTCTGGTTTGGACCCCAGTTTCCCCATGTCACCGACACCATGTTGGTACTGCACTGCAGATTCACTTGCACATTGTTTGGTTCACAAGGAGCTGAACATCAAGAGGGTCAACAAGAAGAAATTGTCGGATTTAGAGAGGATGAGGGACTGGGAGTTGTGCAGCCGAAGAATTGTATCATAATTCTTTAAATGAGTTGAAAGGTGGTTTTTTTTGCAACGCAGCGGTGCCTGTACAGTGCTCATCACTACATGAATTTTGCTTAAAGGTATTTTGTCCATGGGGTGAACCAGTTTTAGCCTGGCGATGTGACTAAGTTATAAGTGCACAGGTATGTTATGAATTTTAAAAATAATACTTAGCTGTCATTCATAGTGGTTAAATGTGTTTGATTAACCTTTTTTTTTTTGTTATTTCACCCATCACTAGCATAAGTCACAGTCTGAAAATGATTTATTTTTCGTCATTAGATAAAATGGTGAGCATTGTAGGTTTTTCATTCGGTAATGTAACAACACACATTTTAAAGTGTTTTATATTAGTATTTATTATGATGTTGTATCATCCATCCATCCATTATCTGTACCGCTTCTCCTCACAAGGGTCGCGGGGCGTGCTGGAGCCTATCCCAGCTGTCTTTGGGCAGTAGGCGGGGGACACCCCGAATTGGTTGCCAGCCAATCGCAGGGCACACAGAGACAAACATCCGCACTCACAATCACACCTAGGGGCAATTTAGAGTATCCAATCAATTTAACATGCATGTTTTTGGAATGTGGGAGGAAACCGGAGTGCCCGGAGAAAACCCACGCAGGCACGGGGAAAACATGCAAACTCCACACAGGGAGGCCGGAGCCGGGATCGAACCCACGACCTCTGAACTGTGAGGCGGACGTGCTAACCAGTCGACCACCGTGCCGCCATGTTGTATCATTATTATTATTATTATTATTATTGTTATTATTATTATTATTATTATATTTTATTTTATATTATGACATCATTCTAACATCTTTAAGGGGGAAATATGTTTCTGGAATTTGAATTAAATAGAAAAAGCCACAGTTTTTTTATCCACAGGGGGCTGCCATTTTGCCTTGTACTGCCACTGCTGTTGACTGAAAATGACAACACCTTTAAATGGTATTCAAACGATTTATTACCTGATTGTATCATGTAGTTTGAGCCTTTTATGGTGCCACAGTTGACTGAGGGTGTGGTGACCACAATGCTGTAGATGAGGCCACATTTTAGGTTTTGAATGGTGCAGTCCGTGTTTGTGGTGTTGCAGGTTACACGGCTCTCATCACTGCCGATGGCGATGGCTGTGTAAGAGGTAGTAACATTGCCAACGCTGCCTCTCCATTGCACTGCAAAGGAGTTGTTATTGCAGTGTAGCGCCGCTTCCACTCGGTCAGGTAAGCAAGGAGCTAGTGAAGAAAATGGATCCAGTCATATATCAATATGGGGGATTTTACTTAACCAAACCAATGGATCTGATTCATACCTGATTCAAATGTTGTAGTAGCCCCTGTGAGACTTACGCAAGTGGAACTGTAAGAAACCACAGTTGCTGTGTACTGATATCCACAGTCCAGCTTCACTGAGCAAATTGTTGATTCGGAGGAGCAGGTGACCACATGACCATGGGTACCAGCCACTGTAGCTGTGTAGTTGATAGCATGAGCACTCGGAGCCCAGGTTAGTACTCCCAAGTTGGTGCCACACTCAGCACTCGCCGTCAGATTAGTTGGAGGGCATGGAGCTGATGGGAAAACATCAACATAAAACATATCTTAAGTACTGACGCATAGGTGGCCAAATGCAAGGTTTGCTTTATAGACTATTTCAAAAATATGTTGCATAAAACTAGAAAATTGACACAGACAAAAGTATGGAATCCCTGCCAAACAAGTACAGACTAGTGCAGTGAGAAAAGTCAGTTGACACTTGCTACTGATATAGAGTGGTAAAGGTAAGAACCTGTTTGCGTTTGTATTGGCAGGCTGACAGCACTGGTGCACTCTGCGTCCATGGCAGCAACTTCAAGCGTATACAACTGGCCACAATGCAGGCCGCTGATGACATAGTATGTTTGGGTTGTAGAATATGTGGCGCTGGTGCCACTCTCCTCCTCACTATGAATTATGTAGGTAGCGCCACTCTCTGGGCTCGTATCCCATTTTACAGTGATGTCATTGTTGGCGCATGTTGTTTCTCCGGCCACTGATGATGGTGGGCAGATAACTACGAACCGGAGAGGAATGAAGGCACTCTAAATATCTTTAATCAAAATGAGTTAATAAAAAATATGATTGCAACACCTTTAAATGAAAAAAAATATTTTTAAGAATACCAAAAACTCCCAGAGTGATGCAGTGTAAGTCCACTCCACCGAAATGCACAAACTTAACTAAAGAAATAATTAAATGTGTCCAATAAAACTATGAATCATTCTCTTTTGTAAAGTTGGAAACTTTGCTACCGCTCTACTATTGGATCGATTACATTATGTTGTGCAAGTGGTCATAATGTTACAGCTGGAAATTATCCATGCAGAATTTGAATTACTGGTGATAATGAAAATGTGCTTTTTACAAAAATGTCTTTTTACAATACACATTTCTTTTTACCTGACTTGAAAGACATAGGGAGGCTCTGTTCGCTCCAGCATCCTCTCCCAACAGTCACAACAGAAATGTCGGCTGTCTCACCACAGTTGAGGCCTGTGAGTGTGCAGTGCGTATCGCTAGAGTTACAGCTGTGGTGGTCAGCCGTAGAGGTTACCGCTGTGGCTTCATAGTATCCTGCTTGCATTGCAGCGTTCCAAGTCACGTGAGCTGCACTTCCATTGCACTGCAGAGACACCTGCACATTTTTGGGAGGACAGGGACCTAAAGCAAAGTGAGTAAATAAATAAAATGAAATAAAAGGAGGACGGGAGAGCAATAAGAAAGAGGTAAAGTGGAGAAAATGTGGCAAACATGTTAAAGTATTTGTAGTCACTTATATTTACTGCTTATTTACTGCTGGCCAATTTTATTATATACAGATACTTATTTTATTTTTTGAAGGGTAGTTTAGATATATATTAGGGCTGTTAAAATTAAAGCGTTAATTCTGGGGATTAGTTTAAATTTCATAAAGCACTAAAAAAAAATTAACTCAGTTAACTCAGTTTTATTTACATCCCGTGGCAGCTGACCTCTCCTTACTTTGCAGCCAGATTTAGAGGAGCCACTGGCGCAAAGACAGACAAAGACAGACTTTTACGTAGTCTTACTTTAAAAAATTGCTCCACGGCTCATTGGAGAAAGTCAAAATAAATAATATAGTAAATAATAAAATATATATATATATATATGGTGGGTGGAGAGAGAGAGAGTGTGTGCAAGGGCCATGGATAGAGGGATGATAGATATTTATTTTACAATTTTGTCACTCAATGCAATTTCATGATGCAACTTTTGATACTATTGCAAGCACAGACATATTTTACGAATTTACTAGGATATTCATACTTAGTACATCCTCTGACCTTAAAAAAAGCAAGAGTGTAAGAGCAAGTACTGTTGGACCATTACCTGCAATATAGGTGTACGGGTCACTGTCCAAGCCATGGCAGATGTCAGATACCGGGGTGACAATGATGTTGTAGGTATGGTCACAGATCATTCCAGGCAGATGACAATGCGTGTCATTTGTGCTGCACTGTTTTATGTCACCACTCGTGCTTTGGCCTGTCACATTGTATGACATGGCACCGGGACGAGGCTGCCAGCTCACTTCTGCTGTGTTGTCATCACAAAGCAAAAAAGCTTGAACTTCCGTGGGAGCACAGGGTGCTGATGGAGAATAAAAACAAGAAAAACTGTTGAGTTATGATGCATACAATGTACTCAGTAGTATTAGGTCATTTTCTTTCACCCGCTCTTTCAACTATTTTAAGGAATAGGTCACAAAGATGCCAAAGGGTCATCAGTTTCAGAGTCACTTTGTACAAAATAAATGGAATTGGTATTGGTTGCTAAAGAGCCATCACATCAAAACACCATCACAACTAGCCCTCTCAATATGAAATTTCTTCTTATAGGGTCAAGCAAACTAAATATAAATGAAATCCAGCACATCCGCTTCCCTCCAAAATATTTCAACTGTGAAGCATCCTTTATTTTTTAGTGTAGACTAAAAAAATAAAATAACAAGTGAGAGTCAACATAGCATCTTTTAATCGTTCAGTAGAACCTTTTGTTTGAACTGCCCCATATGTGCAAGAGCATTGGAACATGTGATCAAAGGGTGTGTTTTCTTGAAATTATTCAAACAATTATGATAATAGCTCTGAATGTCTATGCTCAATTTCCGATGTGGGTTTTGCCCATGAAGAATACATTTAAACGAATAACAGATCTCACCAACATAAAAAAACAAACACAACTGTGAAGCTGAACAATGGGAACTCAATCAGAGCCATTGAACAAATACTAACCATAGCCAATGCTACCATTAGAAATGTCCAGAAGAAAGAAACCACTAGTGTACTACTGTAAGTAACAAACGTTAAAAGGACGAAACAAAGCCATTAAAGAAGTCAACCCCCCAAATTTTCTTGACAAGAATGTGTTCTGTGCAGCCCCACTAGTCTAAACACAGCATTTTTATTAATATTACGTTTGTTGCTCGGGCCTCAGGTAATGACCATGACTCAGATTCAGAAAACAGGTGAGCCGTAAGCCTGAGCCCTGAGCAACTGTGATGTCATTTTCAGTTGACAGAAAGTGGCAAAATGTCTGCCCCCTGAGATGGACAAAAACGGGTGCATTTTCCTGCTTAACTCATATTCCACATTTTTGGGGTTGACTTCCTCTTTGAAACAACTGTTAATAACATCAGCAAGAACCTGCAGAGAGCAGGAGTGATGGTCACAAACACGAACTAAAGTACAGAGGCTGCACTAGAAGTGACAAAACATTCAGTTACAAGAACAATGGAAAGGGCCAGGCTGGAATTTGCCAAGAAGTACAAAGTCAATCCTTAGAAATGTGTGGACCAAGTTCTATGGACTGATAAGACAAAGCTCAAACGTTGCCAAAGTGATGGAAAAGCTAATGGTTTTAGAAATAATCATGATTCCCAAAATACAAGATTATCTGTGGAATTTAGTGGCGGTAATGTGATGGTTTAGGCTTTTAAAAGATTCTTGTGGGAATGACCTCAATCAATATTACTTGATGGACAACATGAAGGAAGTGGGAAAAATACTCAGGCATCTTTGAAAACATTTTGTAAGCCAATTTAAAGAAAGATTTACAAACACTGATTGGGAAGTCTGTCATTGTACAAAAATAATAATCCATAATACACTGCCAAAACAAAAGTGGAGCTCATCAGAGAAAATAATTGGAAGGTTTTAGACATCAATTACATTATCCACCACAAAATGATCCACATGATTCCTCTCTCACCTGTCAGTATCTGTGTTACACTAGACATGCTGCTGTTGCAGTGGTCACTCACTGCCATGACAGTCGCGTTGTACGTGCGACCACAGCCCAGTGACGGTAGGGAGCAATCCGTCTGTGTCGAGCTGCAGGAGCTCATGTGGTTTGGAGAATAGGCATGGACATAGTATTGCTTGCTGCCCAAAGTCTCATCCCAGCTCACGGTAGCTAAGCCTGTTGCACAGGAGTATGTGTGGGCCACATTTGTAGGAGTACAGGGAGCTGCAAAGAGAGTAGATTGAATATCAGAGCTTTCATACATATGCACTGTACGCTTACTTAAAGGGGAAGATTTTCTTTTCAAGAATATGTTCTATGCAGGACTACTAAACAAAACATGGCATTACGATTAATATTGTGTTTGAGGAGTTAAGCAGCAAAATCTAGCCATCTCAGGGGGCGGCCATTTTGTCACTTCTGTTGTCTGAAAGTGACAAAACAGTTACTTGGGGCTCAGGTAACAACAATCATGGCTCAGCTTCAGAAAACAGGTGAGTCGTGATTGGTTGTCATATAAGCACTGAACAACTGTGACGTCATTTTCAGTCGACAGAAAATGACAAAATGGCCGCCCCCTGAGATGGCTAAACACAGGTGGATTTTGCTGCTTAATTCGTGTTCCACAAACTCAATATTAATCAAAACGCCAGGATTAGACTCGTGAAGGTGCATATATATTATTGCAAAGAATTTCGGGTGGTTGACTTCCTCTTTAAAACAATAGTATGTTTTGCAATTAGCAAGCAAACCTGTCATAATTTCGTAGGTAGAGCTGGGATTGCTCGAACACTGAGTTCCTTGTGCAACAGCATGGACTGTGTATGCATGTCCACAGAGAAGGTCGGTCAGGGTGCAGTTGAGCTTGGTGGTAGAATCACAGGAAGTAGAATGCCCCGTGCTGGAGGTTGCACTGACTGTCACGTTTAAGTCATCTTTGTCTTGAAGCCAGGAGACCAAGGCTTGGTTGCTGGTGCAGTCCAGTGGTTGGGCTTGAATTCTTGGAGGACAGGGTGCTGGGAAGGGAAACAAACAGTTCTACCCAATTTTTTTTGGCATTCACAAAGTCATTATATCAAAGTGCAGCACAGCATTGTTGGGTTGCATTGTCTCTAAAGTATGTCAATCTGTACCTGTTGTCACATTAGTTTGAGCATGGACGGCAGTGGTGCAGACGCCATTCTCTGCCAGCACCGTAACAGTGTAGTCTTCCCCGCATATTAGTTGGCTCAGCTCACAAGAATTCATGGTGGAAGTACACGTGTCATTGTGTCCACTGGCCTCAGCCAGGACTGTGTAATATTCAGATCCAGAGCTGTGCTCCCACATAACGGTCGCCACCCCAGAAATGCAGTTGAAAGAAACTCCGACACTCGTAGGCTCACAGGGTGCTGGAGGTGGATGTAGAGATAGTAGCGATTTAAAATTGTTCAGTCATTCTTGAAATAGCTCATGATAAGGAAAACAAATTTACCAGTCACAGCGATCACGGTGCTCTCTGAGCTGTTACAGTGGTTATTCTGAGCCACCACACTTAGCATGTATGTGCTAGCACACTGTAGGCCTGGGAATTGGCAACTTTGCTCTGATGTGGAACAGGAAGAAATAAAATTTTCCACTCCAGTCAGGGTGGAGATATATGACAGTGCACCGGCAGATGGATCCCATGAGGCATGCAATGTGTTCAAAGAACACTCTACAACGCTTTGGACATTTACAGGAACACAAGGAACTGAGAGAACACAGAAATGGGGAAAACATCAGTATAAATTGAGACTATTGAACCTGAAGACTAAAACACGTGATGCACTTTATTGCATTTAACATTCAGTCTCACCAGAAGTAACAGTCTCTGGAAGGCTGCTTGGTCCTTCACAAGTGCTGCTAACTGCTGTGACTGTTGTCTCATATTGCTTCCCACATGGTAAGTTAGCCATTGTGCACATGGAAGTCTCTGTGATGCATTTTAGTTGCGTTCCATCTCCATCCAGGAAACTGACACTGTAGTTTACAGGCATTAGCCCGGTCATCCAGCTGATGGTCAGCTTATTGGTGCTGCAGTTCAAGGCGTTGACAACATTCTGCACAATACATGGGGCTGACATGGGCAGAGTTAAACAAATTGTTTGAAATGTAAGGAAAAAAAAAACGTTTTGTCACGATGTAGTTAATTATACATTCATAAGAGATAGCAAGAAAATTATGAACGATTTAGGTACATTTTATGAAATTAATTTCAAATTGATTAACATTATATAAGTAGTGTCAAAAACGTATCTTTCATTTATTGGTCAATCTGTCTGGCAAATTGAGGTAAAATAACTTTTTTTTAAAATTTCTTATATTTCTTATATTTTATTCAGGGTTTTTCTTAACAACAACAGATCATTCATACCATTTTACGCATCCCAAAATATAATAAAATAAAAGTTGCTAAGGTGATACAATCATTCCCAAATACGTCTTTCCTATGCAGCAATAATCAATATATGCTTTCAATGATTCAAAAGTGGCACAACCAAACACAAATCATTATGCAACCAGCGCACAAAAAAAGAGAAACAAGAACAACAACATATTTCCTATTCATACATTCGTATTAAGTCCTCCGCAGGGCCCCACAACCTTTTTAAAAATATGTAGTTGAAGTCTCAATGAGTAAGTTATTCTTTCCATTTGATAGAGTTCTCTCAGCTTTAGAATCCATGAGTCAAAGAAGGGTGGTATTGTTTGTAACCAACAACATGCCCAAAAGACATGCGTGTGATTTGGCACCTTTGTGACACAGTGCCTCCAACACAAGCTGGGAACATTTGGGGTCATCTTAACATAACTAGTTTTGATGATTACATTGGATACATATGCATAGACACTATCCTGGACCTACAAAACTCAAATCCACTTAATCGATGATTTGTACATTTCAAATCTCGCAGCGGACAAAAAAAACAACAACAACAACAAAAATGCAAATAGCTTCTGACTACTGCTAGGGTGTCCATGAGCAAGGCACTGGAAAATATGGAAAACATTTGATGCCAGGAGAACGCAGTAAAATTCTACAGAGGTTTGTGTACAACGTTACAATCGTATCCAAAATGAAAAATATGTTACACGCATCAACTTCTTTTGGCTCACTTCTACATTATCAAGAGTGATCAAAATGTGTGGTGGAGGGAAAAATGCTCACTACAGGACTGTGAAAGAGGCCTATAGTGGCCTGTAGGTTCATGGGCATTCAGCGGGTGTAAATACGTGACTCAAACTTTGTTCACTGTGTCAAAGTCAAGAAAAAGCAAGAATGAAAGAGACACCCACCAGTTTCATGGATGATTGGCTCGCTCTCAGGACTTTGACAGTCGCCATTCATGGCTGACACAGTGAAGCTGTACGTCTTGCCACAGTGCAAATCTTTTAATTGACAAACAAGGTTTGTCACTGCTTCACAAGTCACAGTGAGTCCATCTGAGCTCACGCCCTTGCCAGTGTAGGACACTGCATTAGGGCTGCTGTTCCAGCTCAACGTGGCAATGTTGCTGCTACAGTTGACTGAGACGTTCAACTGGGAAGGGGGGCATGGCGCTGCATGTATATATAGAAATACAGTTAGTATGTAAGCAAACAAAACATTTATTTACAGTATATTTCTGCATGCATTTACCTGTCTGCACCACTACCTCGGGGCTCTCATTGCTAAAGCAGTTGTTGTTCCCAGCAGACACCGCAATGTTATAGACCAGACTGCACATTAGACCCTCCAACCTGCAGCTCGTCTCATTGGAAGCACACAATATCTGATGGCCATCTTCGTGTGTTGCAGCCGCTCTGTAGTACAAAGCGCCACGACTTGCTTGCCATGACACCTCAACAAAAGTCTGGCCGCAGTTTGTCGTAGCCACCACATTAGTGGGCACACATGGTGCTGTAAGGGGAACCATGATTAGCTCAGAAGTTCACATGTATAGTGATCTCCTCTTCATTGCAGGATTAAAGTGGAATCCCAAATATATTTTTTTCAAGAATATGTTCTATGCAAGCCCATTACTTGAAACAAGGCATTCTGATAAATATTGCGTTTGTGGAATAAGGGTTAATCCACTCGTTTTTAGCCATCTCTGGAGGCGGCCATTTTGTCACTTCTGTCGACTGAAAATGACATCACAACTACACAGGGCTGAGGTAACGACCAATCACGGCTCAGCTTTAGAAAACAGGCGGGCTGTGATTGGTCGTTACCTGAGCCCTGTGTAGTTGTGATGTCATTTTCAGTTGACAGAAATGACAAAATGGCCCCCCCAGAGATGGCTAACAATGGGAGGATTTTGCCGCTTAACTCATATTCCACAAACGCAATATTAATCAGAATGCCGTGTTTCAACTAGTGGCTCACCTGTTTTCTGAAGATGGGTCATGATTAGTTGTTACCTGGTCCCTGAGCAATTGTGATGTCATTTTCCGTCGACAGAAGTGACAAAATTGCCCATTTTGGAGTTGACTTACCCTTTAAAATACCCTGCCCACTTAATGTAATCACAATGAAACGTTTTAAACAAAAATTATAAATGTGTTTCAACATAAAAAAATGTGTATTTGATGAAGAATCTATTCTGCACTAAAGGGGGATTGCGATAGGTGAATTGCAATAAAGCAGGGACTTACTGTGAGCATTTAAAAGATTCACTAGCATTGGCAAACGTGGAATTAGAAACAATAAAATGCTTTGTTGCATTAATACACGTGATAAAATACCTACGTAACCCTTTTCCAAAACCGATTGTATTTCAGCAATCATACTTTGTCAGACAAAGGGAAAAAAATGAAAGTGTCACATGCTCACTTACCTTTCCAGACAGGTAAGACTGAGGGACGACTGACACAGTTATCAGTGATGGACATTACTTCCAATGAGTAGTCCTGCCCGCACTCTAGTGCGCTGATGCTCAGCTCGGGCTCAGTTGTGTTACGAGATGTTTGTGTGTTGTTGTGTGAGAGCACAGCGATATAACTGTTCGCTTCACTCGATCCGTTCCAGCCGATGGTGAGGATCAGTGACTGACAGTCTAAGTGGGCATCCACCTGGGGCCCACAAGGGACTGGGAGGAGACAAGCAGGAAGAAATAAAGGTCAGAATTTGAGAAAGAAATGCAATTATGGAATAAATGGAATGGTCATTTGAGAAAATGTCCTTGATCAACTATGGAGGAAATGTCATTAAAGTGGAAATCAATCCAAACATATTTTATTCAAGAATATGTTCCCAGCAGGCCCACTAGTTGAACCAAGGCACTCTGATGAATATTGCGTTTATGGAATGAGTTAAGCAGCAAAATCCACCTGCTTTTAGCCATCTCATGGGGTGGCCATTTTGTCATTTCTGTCACCTGAAGGTAACGACCAATCACAGCTCAGCTTCAGAAAATAGGTCAGCTGTGATTTGTCGTTACCTGAGCCCTGAGTAGTTGTGATGTCATTTTCAGTCGATAGAAGTAATAAAATGGCCAACCCCAGAGATGGCTAAAAACGAGTGGATTAACTCTTATTCCACAAACGCAATATTTATCAGAATGCCTTCTTTCAACTAGTGGGCTTGCATAAAACATATTCTTGAAAAAAATATGTTTGGGTTGACTTCCACTTTAAATGATGGCGTTGATGTGTACTGTCAAAGGAAATCCCACCAGATTCCATGTAGATGGGTTGAGAAGGCATGCTGGGGCAGATACTATCATGATGGCAGACGGTAACAGTGTAGAGTTGGCCACATTTCAGGTTTGGTACCCTGCAGGTGGTTGTAGTTGAACTGCAGCTCAGAAGTCTGTCATCTTCATCCACAATGGTGGCGGTGTAAGAGTTCATTTCAGGTTGGCCATGCCATGAGATGAGGGCCTCATTGGCTTCACAATCCAAAGAGGCAGTGACATTATTCGGGGGACAAGCCGCTAAAAACAAAGGATGGACGTGTTGCTTTTATGAAAATGCAAAAGCATGTTTATGCATTTGTGTCGCAAGATACTTGGATATTGTCAAAAGACACACAAGCGAAAAGGGGGTTGAACAAGAAGAGTAACACCACCTGTCTCTATGGTGACCGCCTCGCTCTGTGTGCTGTTGCACTTGAAGTTGGAGCCAAGGACATATGCAGTATAAATCGTGCTGCACTTCAAGCCAGTGATCGTACAGGTTAGGTCCATTGTGTTACAGCTGTGAATGACACCACTGCTGTCTCTCGCCATGGCAACGTAGAAGAGAGTACTGCCTGACACTGCCCAGGTCACCGTAATGGAGTCAGCTCCACATTCCTTGGCTGCTGTCACATTATGAGGCATGCATGGGACTAGAGGACAGAGGACGACAAAATATAAGAATCATCTCATTTTTATACTCAGTCAACAATCACAAAAAAAAAAAAAAAAACACATTCAATTGCCTAATGAGTGAAGCTGTATTGCCCACATCATTCATTCTCAGTCCAGTTTAAAGAACATGTGCAGACTTTTAAAAATAATCCTAATTGTATCGTGCCCAATAAAGGGCTACTACACAGCAGTTCATGTTCTTTTGATACAAGTGTTCAATAATGAATTTGACGAATAAATGGCCTGACCTGTCTCAGCAACAGGTCCCAGCCTCCTCGGACTTGCGCATTCATCATCAAAAGCTGTGATAAAGATAGTCAAGTATTCTCCGCAGGGGACATTCTCTATTGCACAGCTGTTGGAAAGTGCGCTGCAGTTGTAATAGCTGTGTCCCTTATTGCCAAAAGCCTCCACTGTGTAACGCAGTGCACCCTCAGCGAGGTCCCACTTACTGACCAAAAGGTTAGAGTTGCAGTCCGCCGAGGTTTGCAGATTTTGGGGTACACAGGGTGCTGGAGGCAAGCAAATAAGTTTCATTGATGAGATTATGATAATTAATTACCTGTATTTTATATTACATTATTACTTATTCAATATGTTGTCATTTGCATTTAAGCGTCACTACACCTGTACGAATATCAACTGTTGAACTTGTCTGGCTCTTGCACTGCCCTGAGATGGAATAGACTGTGAAGTAGTACTGTCTTCCACAAATGGTATTTGTGAAATAACATGAGTTGTCCAATGTCAGGCAGTTTTGAACTACTCCCTAAGAAGAGACATGCCATCAAAATTTGTATTGTGAAAACTGTCTTACACTTTTTACATCGAATGATCATTTAAACAAAACACAAAACCATGTACCTTGGAGTCTACTGCCCTGGCCATGTAATGGTCTGTGTTGTTTGTATGTTCCCAGGAAAAGATGATGACTTCACTGGAACAATCTCGCAACAACTCCAGGTTCTTGGGAGGACAGGGCACTTAAAAGAGTCAAATTGTAATTACAATTACAAATGCATACTTTTTTTTAAAGTTTTTTTTTTTTTTTTATGTCTAGATAATGATTCATCACAGAAATAGGTTGTTGGAACTCATGGTTTGTCCTATGACGGATCAGCATATTGAGTGACTCACAGGTTTTTCCGGGCACAGTTTTTACACCTGACAGATACGCTTCCTGACGCAAGCCGCCCATTCTTTTTAATCTCTCGTTAATCACAACAATCGATAATGTTGAAAAATCAAGCATAAAAGCAGCTCAAATCCCGATGCTGAGGATTGCACTATACTGTGGCTTTGTGTTCCTCTGTATGAGGTTTCAGGTTTAACACAAACAGGTCATTCTAAGCAGGATGTACGGTGTGGAACACAATGTGATAAAAATTAATTTCAATGGGAGTCTCAGATTTCATAGGAGACACCTACCGATGCTCACAAATAAACGTAGACTTGGGAAATAGGAAAAAAAGGGCTCCCAAAGAAACTCTATACAGTCTCCTACAAATGTTCTGGAATTGCAAGTTTTGGTTGTATATGCAAAACATCCAGCATCCAGTCTACAAAACAATTTTGTCAAGGAATTTACAGAAAAATGCATCCAAACTAATCGGGAGAAGCTTCATCACGCAACAAGACAATGACCCAAAACACACTGCCAACACAACAAAGGACTTCATCAGGGGGAGAAAGTGTACAGTCTTATACCGGTCAAGTCACTCACTGGACCTTAACCCAACAGAGCATGCATCCACTAAATATTCAATGTTATTCACTTTAAAGCGGAAGTCAACACAAATATGTTTTTTTCAAGAAAATCTTCTACGTAAGCCCACTAGTTGAAACAAGGTATTCTGATAAAAATTCCGTTTGTGGAATAAGAATAATCGACTCGTATTTAGCCATCGCATTTTGTCACTTGTGTCGACTGAAAATGACATTGTAACTACCCAGGGCTCAGGTAACGACCAATCACGGCTGACCTATTTGGGTAGTGGTGATGTCATTTTCAGTCAACAGAAGTGGCAAAATGGCCGCCCCCTGAGATGGCTAAAAACGGGTGGATTTTGCTGCTTAACTCGTATTCCACAAACGCAATATTAATCAGAATGCCGTGTTTCAACTAGTGGGCCTGATGGGAACATATTCTTGAAAAAAATATGTTTATGTTGATTTTCCATTTGAAGTTAATTTAATAATGTCTGTTATTTGTGCCCATTTGAAAAGTAGGTGGCTTCAAACAAAAGGTGCTCTGGCTGAGTTCATATAATACAATTCAATACAATACAACTTTATTTATACAGTACTTTAATGGTAAAAAAGAAAAAGGGGGGGTGGACAAATAAAGACGAAAGTTCACGGTGTTGGTATAACCGATTGAAAAGAAAAGAAAGAAGAAAGAAGAAAGAAAGAAGAAAAGAGAAGAGAAATTAAGTTTGTACTGATAGGTGGTAGTGGATGAGAAATGGCATAAACGCCATGTTAAGTTTGATTGGACTTGTGTGTGCAGTATTTGTGTGCTAAGTGTGGATGTATGTGTCCATAATATTTAACATGGCCTTTAAAATTTGGAACAGCACTTCCAAAAATTGTTCTGGGATAGTGCAGCACTAATTGTCACAGTGGTCTGAAATGACCAAGATGGAAGGAATTTCATCATAAAGAGGCTCCAAAATTGCATTGCTGAAAATGAAAAAAGTTGTGATCATTTTGTTGGCATTTCAAAAACATTTACACATGTGGAAAAGTTCTCCTAGACACAAAATTAGGCACTGGAATTCGTCTCAGGCTTATGAATCACATTGTGTGTGCTAAGTTCCTTTATTTCCATTTACTCCCCCCCCATGCACAACATGTAAAATGTACTGTGCAGCAACTGAGCGCCTTTGGCAGACGCAATCCTGATTGCGCTCTGTTAGTAATCAGCTTCCACATCTGTTCACATGCACAATCAAATTTGGGCCCATTTTTTTGCATATGGAAACCTTTAGTAAATCAGTCCAGTGGTCCCTCCAGTGAGTCCAGGTTCTTCTCCGGCACCTCCTTCCGGCGGGAAACATCACCAAAAAGGGGCACCCATGAGGAATCATTCAGCCAAGACATATTTTTTTATATTAAAAGTTTTTGACTCACCCAGGCCCAGTGTCTATGTTACTGCGTGTGCATTTATAGATAAAATGTCATATCAATTGAACTATAATGCATTTTCTCACCAGTCTGAAAGGTAGCCCAGGTGGTGTTGCTCATGTTCTCACAATTTTCGGAAATGGGTGTGACGTGAACCCTGAATGTCTGGCCACAGCTCATTCCACTGATGTGACAGCTGGTACCCTGGCTGGTACATGTCAGCATGGTGCCATTCTGACCCATCGCTGTGGCTTTATAAGAGTCTGCCCCAAACACTGCCGTCCAGTGCACCATGATGGACTGAGAGACGCAGCTGTAGTCCACTGATACTGCGGAAACTGGAGTCAACTCTGCAAATTAAACAGTGCAGGATTACTGTTACAGCTTTAGCCATCAAATTTATCATCAGCTGTACGAAAACCAAAGATTTGTGGATAATTTCTCAAATATTTATGGTTGCAAGACTGCGGCACAGAGCTGCATATTAAAATAGCTTGATATTGGCTATGACGGGGTGCTTTTACTCCTGTTTTCTCCATTGTGTGTTATGCCATTTTTTCATTTTAACATATATAGCAGCGTTTCTCAACCTTTATTGAGCCAAGGCATATATTTCACGCAAAAAGTCTCACGGCACACAACTTAACAAAACAATTCACAAAAAAATGGCTTTACAGGATCATTATGGACATTCTGTCATCTAGTGGAAGAACATTTTATTGTTTTGCATTTTACTCTATGTGGTTGGCATAAAGAAATTAACAAAACCTTTTTTTTTTTAAATCTCTCATGGCACACTAATGTGCCACGGCACACTGGTTGAGAATCACTGCCATATAGCATCTTGGCTTAGGGTTAACATTTGCCTCTCTTTGGCTTTGGAAACCATGAAAACCATGCTGAGTTAAATGCATCAATCAGAACTAGACACTAAACAACAACAGTGGAGGACAATGGGGCCTCAAGAGGAGGAAGTGTCTCCGTGTAGTGACTCTAAGAATCAAGTGTTCTTTTCATTCTGCAGTTACTATAACTTGTGGCAGAGTAGCTAGGGGCTAAGTACACTGAATCCAGGTGAAAATGGCAGAAAAATCACACGTGTCAAAATCTTTCCATCGATCCAGTGGTGGCCAGGGGGGTGGCCAGAAAGTCACCATGTAGCTCCGCCCCTGATAAAAATGAAATAAAATTCTCCCTTCAGTTCGTTTTTTCCCCAGGGGGACAGGGGACACTCACTATTTGAGAGGGATAGGGACCGAGACGGTCTACGAATAGCAAAAATCCTTGTGTAATGGATGCTCATTCAAAAGCATTGGGAAAAAAAAAGTTAGTAATAATGGCTTGGCTCTGCTTACTTACTGTTAGTAGTGTATATGTAGAGTGTGGGCTCGCTCGGTTGCAGGAACCAGCTGAATGAGGATACCGATATTGTATATGTGGAACATGGGAGGATGCTATCCAGATCCACACTGGTGTCGGAAACATCATACACTTTTGGTTCATTGTTGGGTTCACCACTGTTCTGGACCTCGATGTGGTACAACAGAACATCCTCGACTGGCAGCCACATCACCCTTGCTGTGTCATGGCCCGTTTGCGTCACCATGACACCCACAGGAGGCCGCATCACTACAAGCAGACAATGAGAGGAACATCTATACATATCCTGCAATATTAATCCAAAGTAAACAGTACTGTACAATTATAGAAAATAGACCTTGGTTACTAAATATGTGACAGTTTAAACATAAACACTACGGTCCACATTGAGGTGATGGGTGTCATTACAAGTGGCATTTTACAGGATACTTCCCACCTTTCACATGATTTTAATGATTGGATGGGATTATTATGAAGGAACACTCTGCAGAATAATCAATTATACTTTCAAAATCAAATGTTGATTCCTTCAGTTCTGATGTGTTTATAGTAGTTTGAATAAAGGCCCAGTTATTGTTTTTTATTTTACCTTAGTGACCTGGATAACTGACAACCCCATCATTTTTTTCTGACAAATTGTTATGTTAAGAAACAGTGCCAAGGGGAACACAGTTGCCACCCACAACGGTAGTGCTCTTAAGCAAGGCATTAAAAACCCTAAACTGCTGCACAATAAGTCGGTCTTTGCTCCAGTGTGCTTGCTGTGTATACTACTGTGATGAGATAAAGGGGAAGTCGACCCAAACATATTTTTTTCAAGAATATGTTCTATGCAAGCCCGCTAGTTGAAACAAGGCAATATGATTAATATTGCGTTTGTGTAATAAGAGTTAATCCACTCGTTTTTAGCCATCTCTGGGGGCGGCCATTTTGTCACTTCTGTTGATTGAAAATGACATCACAACTACTCAGGGCTCAGGTAACGACCAATCACGGCTGACCTGTGATTGGTCATTACCTGAGCCGTGAGTAGTTGTGATGTCATTTTCAGTCGACAGAAATGACAAAATGGCCAAAGATGGCTAAAAAGGGCTGGACTTTGCTGCTTAACTCATATTCCACAAACACAATATTAATCAGAATGCCATGTTTCAACTAGTGGGCCTGCTGGGAACATATTCTTGAAAAAATATGTTTGGGTTGATTTCCGCTTGAAGTACATAACTTCACTGGTATATTTAAATGTAAAACAAAAGAGTCTTTATCATAACAGCATATATGATAATGAAATTATCTAAAAATTTGAACCAAGTCGTCAAACTAAAGTGCACAAACAGACACTTGTTTTTTTTCAACAAAAAACATTGACAGTTTGTTTGAAGCGCATGAATTACTAAATGTGTGTTCTCCAAAAAGATGTATCTATTAAACACTTAATAGTGCTGTAAACGAGCATGGTGGTTTAATTTGACAAATGACCGTTTTGATGGATGACGCACCGGCGATGAAAAGGGGATGATCAGAGACGAAGTTTACTGCGGTATACTGCACTGCGGTTATACAAGTGACTGAGCCAGCCTATTAATTTGAGGATTATGAATGACAAACACATGGAAGTGTAATATTAATATCTTTGAGTGAGTTGATTTTTGTGATAACATGCACAAAATGAGTTTTTGTACTTAACGTTGGTTTCTGTTCAGCAATTTTGTGCCATCTTTGAATGGGAATTTTTAGAGCTAGAGATCCCTTTACACTGGAAAAAAAATAACAGAATGTGTTTATTTTTTGTGTACTTCAAGACGTGACTTACATGTGGTGACAGTCCTTTCTTTGCTTCTGCCACCCAATCCTGCATGGTTTACGGTGTAGACGAAGCAATCGTAGTTGGTGGAAGGGGTCAAGTTTCCCACCACGGTGGAAAGATTGGTTGTGGTCAGGTTGAACATTTGGCTCTCATCCTCGGAGCTCACTTGCAGGAGGTAGTACTCCGCTGAGGGAACCTCCATCCAGTTTACTATAATGGAAGTACTTGACAGTGCTCTACCATCTACAATCTGTGAGGTGTCAGGAACTGGAGGAAAATGCACAAAAGTGTGTCACTATGAACACGTTTTACTGCACATAAAGGGCACTGAACAATTAACAACCTAATTCCTTCTAAAAAAAAAAAAAAAAAAAAAAAAAACAGTATATGCTTACCTGTAGAAGCTTCACTCTTGTCCATACACACCACAAAGTAGAGCTGAAAGACTTTTAGTGTCACATTATAGTAAATTCCAGGTTGCAGCCCTCGGACAATCTTCTCTGTCTGATTGGCTGGCAGAGTCACCACAACAGGTGCAGTACTTGTATTGTTTTTCACACGGAGGTCCAAAAAATAGGTTGTTGCCCCAATATATGGGTTCCATTTAACCATAATAGAAGAAGGACCAGCAGGTGCTGCTGTTGAGATTTGACATCCTGGAAGAGATTTACAGTTTAAACAAAAATGGTGTTATACAGGAAAAATTATTTCTCACTTTTATTTTTCTGATCTACAGTCGGGCCCCATTATCCACCGGGGATAGGGACCAGGCTGGTCCTCGAATAGCGAAAATCCACCTATAATTGATGCCTATTAAAATGTGTTGGATTTTTTTTTTTCAAACTCCCAAATAAAAATGTAATTTTTTCGACATAGAACAGGCTGGAATTGGGGGGAAAAAATCCAACCAAAAAAAAAAAAATATAACAAAAACATTACAAAATAAAATAAAATTAAAACTGGAAAAATATGCGAATGCACGGGTGCTGCAGGGGTCAACTATGCTCATGCTGTCGTCCGTTATGGCAACTTAAATTTTTTACTCACCATCTGCACTATAAGATATCTGCAAATAACAAATGTAATGTAATAAATACCACATCCTAGATGTTAACATTGTCATTTTGATTAATCGTTAATTTAATCTACTAAATATTTACCTTGGATAGAGATAGCAATGCAAAAGAAAACCCAACGGCTCCAAACCATCCCATCTTTCACATTGAATGAGGGATTAGTTCAGAGTACAAGGGAGTCAAATACAAAAGGGAGTCTGGATTCTCTTGAGGTTGAACCTAGTGTCTTTGCGAACCAATCAGTATTCCCCAAATGGGGACAGGCTGACCCACCAACAGCCTCGGGCTGTCAAAGCTGCCCTAAGAACACAACAGGAGGGCAGATACTAGGAGGAGTGGGTGGATTCATTTGAAGACTCAGATGCTGCACTTCTTCATCACCCCATTACGGCAACTTCTAGCATTCGTCTGGGAATCTAGTTTTCTCCATATCATATGTCATGAAATTAATTACAAGTCATTTATTATGTGGAGTGGTGTACAAAAAAGTTGTACCATGATTATGCACGTTGTGTTGCCCAGGAGTGGTCCAATTATTGTCTCAATAAACTCTTCCATTTGGATGTACACAAAATAAAACTGATAATTTTTTACTTGAGATCCTTTTAAACATGTACAATTTCCACATAAAATAGCAAATAGATGTAGAATAAAACTAAATTAACGCACTTATAAGTTTGGGGTAAAATAACAGGCTATGATTACCTACCACTGTAGCAGTTTATTTACATTTTTGTTCATTTGTATGAATTTGTAAATTTTTCATTTTTGTATTATACCACAACAGCCCATGTGAGTGATGCATAGTTAGTCGCCTTAACTACCGGTTGCACCTTGAGATAAAGATCAGTTCAGCTGTGTGACCAACATTGATCATATCTCGGCAGTGTCATAATGTCTGAAGAGGTCGCTGCTATTTAACTCAACTGACCTACTAACACAAGCCGTCACATTAACACAACTGTTCCAAAACTGTAAAAAGTCTTAATTCCTCCCTTTTTTTGTCTTTATATCTGTCATCCAAATTCCGCTTTGCTGTTCTTTATCTGTTCTCCTTTCATTGTTACTTTTTGACATGAAAACGCATCCAGCAACATCACAAATTGCGACAGTATGAATCTCCTTTTCATCCAAACAACAATATGGGACACAGAGAACAACCTGAACCAAAAGGATAAAAGACTGGGAGGGGCCACTTACGCAAAAGAAGTGCCACTGAAACCAAAGTCAAGTGAGTGAACTGATATATATATATATATATATATATATATATATATATATATATATATATATATATAAATTCAAAACACACCACACTTGCAGGTTGAAATGTCAAGTCTGACATATTCTGATACACACATACATACAGTCCATCGATATATATGAGTCATCAACAGATGAACCATAAAGCATGCACTATGTAGGCTGGTGTCAGCTTTCATGTTGACTACAGAAAAGGACGCATTATCCCGTTGTTGATCATAAAAGATCCTTTTTAGCTTGTAACCTACATGCATTCAGGTTATAGGTTTATCAAACAGGAAATCTGCTTTTTCGTTCAATTATATTACCTAACAACTTCAGACTGCTGTCAATCAAACTTGACATTTTAACCTGCAAGCGTGGTGTATTTTGACCAAAAAAAAAAAAAAAACACCAAAAAACACGAAACATGTCATTAAGACCCAGTTCCCAAGTTCGCTTACTTCACTTTGGTTTCAGTGGCACTTGTTTCCTTTGCATAAGTGGCCCCTCTATCTATAGATAGATAGATAGATAGATAGATAGATAGATAGATAGATAGATAGATAGATAGATAGATAGATAGATAGATAGATAGATAGATAGATTTATACATTAGCACTGCACAATATTTAGAAAAAATATCGATATCGCGACATTGACTCATGCAATATATATCTTCGTTGTTCACTTTTTTTCTGGTTGGGCGTCAAATCCCTGGCTTGTAATGAGTTTTGGAAGTCCAAAGAAATCTTTTGCTGCATTTCCTGTGCAGAACCCTCAAGCCTCCAAAGCCTCTCGTAGAGGACCAGAGTTTGGAGGGTATACAGACAATTTTTATAGTATACTCAAGGTATTTAGGCCAGGGATGGGTAACTCCGGTCCTCAAGGGCCACTCTCCTGCACATTATAGATATTTCCCTCCTCCAAAACACCTGTTTCAAGTGATCAGTATCGTTATCAGGGATCTGCAGAGCTTGCTGATGAGCTGATCATTTGAATCAGCTGTGTTTGAGGAGGGAACAATCGAAAGTCTTCAAACATGTAGGATAGTGGCCCTCGAAGCCCAGAGTTGCCCATCCCTGATATATGCCAATTAGAGCATCACATCTGACTTGTTTCTGTGATAGCAACGTTTATTCCTGGACAAACATAAAGATCAAGTGTTAAAAAAATGATCATCACCTACTGATTTATTAATCTACAACAGGAAATGTTTTGCAAGTAACCAAATTATTGGTTTGAAGAAAACACATGGCTCAAAGTAGTCTAAAGCCAAAGACTTGGGTTTGGCTATGAATAGCAAGTAATCCCCAAAGAAACACAGCATAGTCATCAACTTCAATAATAACAATATCAATTACAGTACAGTATATGCATGATAACTGGGAGAACGCCCTTGTGTGTTCCTGGGAATTAAGTTAACTGAAACTTGTCTTGTGAAAAGGGGGCTGGGCACTGCATACTACAGTACACACAACATACTGTAACTGTCTTTACTGTTGGATTTTTGAAACTACATGTTCTTTTTTAGTAAATTTGACATACAATTGTATTCTGAAGCAGTGGTGTTACCAGCATGCCAGGTGTGGGTGGGTATTACTCTTACCTGGGGGGGCAAAAAGTGCTACAATGCTCGAGTAGGTCGAAATCCAGCGTAGGGCTACTGCACCTTAAAACGTGTTTTGTTGTCCCCTTAATTGAGATAACTGTTACTGTTTTTGGGCAAAATAAATAAAAGTTCATTTTATTTTATTTGACTTAGAAGACATCCATAACTGAATAGTATGGACATGCAGGTAACAATGTTTATTTTGTTTTGGGTTCTGCCATCAGAACTACATCCAGTTTTCTTTGGGTGGGCTGAGCGTGTCTGTGGGTGGGCACTGCCCCCCCTTGCCCCCTCCCCCTGGTAACGCCCCTGTTCTGAAGACACTGACCAGATGAGCTCAGAATTGTAGACACTAAGTATGTGCACCAGTGCAGATAGTTAAACTATCACACAAACAATTACATGTATATGTTTTCATGTTTTAACGGCACACAATATTTAAAGTGGAAATCAACCCAAACATATTTTTTTCAAGAATATGTTCTATGCAGGCCCACTAGTTGAAAAATGGCATTCTGATACATTTGGGGAATATGAGTTAAGCAGAAAAATGCACCTGTTTTTAGCCATCTCAGGGGCCATTTTGTCGTTTCCCTCTACTGAAAATGACATCATTACTACCCAGGGCTCAGGGAACGACCAATCATAGCTCGTCTGTTTTCTAAAGCTGAACCGTGATTGGCCGTTACCTGAGCCCTGGGGAGTTGTGATGTCATTTTCAGTTGACAGACGTGACAAAATGGCCGCGCCCAGAGATGGCTAAAAACGAGTGGATTAACTCTTATTCCACAAACGCAATATTTATCGTAACTAGCGGGCTTGCATAGAACATATTCTTGAAAAAAATATATATTTATGTTGACTTCCCCTTTAAGTGCTACGTACCAGTGCTGGCTTTAAAAGTATGTGAACCTTCGAGTTTACTTTTTACTGGTTAAGCCTCATTTGGCAGCAATAACCTTAACCCAGTAATTGAATGTATGAATGAATTTGTTCAAACAGCCTATTCACATATACACACACATATACATTTTCCGTACAAATAAAAATAACATATCGAAGGCTGTGGCTGGCCGAAAGGCTTAGGGCTGAAGATAGTTTATAAATACCCTAACCCCGCTCACAATCTTAATTTCCTAATTTCCACTTAACCTCTTTGAATGACCTATACACACACACACCCATACAAAAACCCTTACAATCACTCTTCAGGTCATGCCACAACATCTCAATCGGTTGAAACTCAGGACTCTGACTCGGCCTTTCCACACGACATCATTTCTTCTGTTGAAGCCATCCAGCTGTTGCTTTACTTCTGTCCTTTGGGTTATTATTAGGAGTGTAACGGTATACGTGGGTGTATTAATACGTTTCGGTGCAGCATGTTCGGTTCGGTCCACTTGCGTACCGGTTCTGATCAGTTTTTATTATTAGCGCTAGCTTACGCACGAGTAGGCGAGTTTTCACACGGACGCTATTGAGTGTTGGCCCAGATGAGGAGCCAGAACGCCAGAAGCCGTGATACATCATAAATGCATGGATAAATGGCTGCCCTACGTTAAGGTTGTGACAGGGAGGTTTTTTTTTTTGGACAGCAGTGGTTTCCACTGTGGTGTTCTTCAATGACATCGATTCTGTTTAATGTTTTACTTATCGTAGATTTGTCAGTAGAGTACCGGTAGTTAGTGTCTGTCAGAGATTTCTGTATTTACAGTAGTCGTCCAATGTTAAGGAGCGTAGCAACAGGGCTTTCTCTATTTATAGGAAATCTGTCACTGACATACTTTTATAATTGTTGTCAGTGTTTCATGCAAGTTAACAATATTTAAATGTGAATATTCTGAGAGCTCTTTTGTGCGAGACAAGATTCATAACCAGCAATGCTTTTTGTGAGCGTGTGTTTATAAGGTGGAGACAATGACTTGGTTTATCAGGAACTGATATTAGCAAAGTGAACCTCTGTACGCGGGCGGCACGGTGGTCGACTGGTTAGCACGTCCGCCTCACAGTTCAGAGGTCGTGGGTTCGATCCCGGCTCCGGCCTCCCTCTGTGGAGTTTGCATGTTCTCCCCGTGCCTGCGTGGGTTTTCTCCGGGTACTCCGGTTTCCTCCCACATTCCCAAAACATGCATGGTAAGTTGATTGGATACTCTAAATTGCCCCTAGGTGTGATTGTGAGTGTGGATGTTTGTCTCTGTGTACCCTGCGATTGGCTGGCAACCAATTCAGGGTGTCCCCTGCCTACTTCCCAAAGACAGCTGCCCCACGACCCTTGTGAGGAGAAGCGGTACAGATAATGGATGGATGGATGGAACCTCTGTATGCCCCCTTCAGTGAGGCGTGGTACTGTCTGCCTCAACTTGCACTTTTTTTAATGCAATGAGTAAAACTAAATACATGACACAAAAATTCTGCCTGACTATGGAAAATGTGAGTGCATATTAACAGTGCCAGAAAACATTACATTGGCGAAGAAAAGAGAGAGAGAAACCGGCACAAGCCTCCCTAACCCAGTTAGTGAGAGATTACACCATCTGAAGTGAGGAAGGTTGCTTGCTAACACATTTCAAATCTGGCCTATGCATTTGAACATTGAATTAAAGAAAAACACTTAAAGCACAGATCAGAGAAAATGAAAGATTTTTTTCAGGCATTGTTTGATTTCACTCTATCTATCTATCTATCTATCTATCTATCTATCTATCTATCTATCTATCTATCTATCTATCTATCTATCTATCTATCTATCTATCTATCTATCTATCTATCTGTCTATCTATCTATCTATCTATCTATCTATCTATCTATCAATCTATCATCCATCCATCCATCCATCATCCATCCATCCACCCACCCACCCATCCATCCATCCATCCATCCATCCATCTATCTATCTATCATATATAAACAGAGAGAGAGAGCAAGAAACGTTGACAGCCATAATTTTGTCTTCTGTGTGATTAAAACTCATTCACTACCAAAGACAAATTGATTTGTCTTTTCACAATAGAGACATTCAATCCCAGGAATGTATTATTATTTTTCCTAATTTTATCAAACGTTAGGGTAAAAGAGGGTCTGAAAATGTTTAGCAGTGAATTAGTTAAGTTTGACAAACCTTTTTTTTTTCATTTTAATCTTTATAATGTTTGTTTATGTCCAAACAAATCATACAACAAAGAAAATAATGGGGAATTGTTTTATTAACAGAAATATGCATTGAGTCTGCAAAACCCAAGTGACACATTTCAAAGGGTAAAATTCATCCTGAGAAAAAGTTGATGGTGACAAAGGCATTCATTAGTGTTGACGTTCAAATTCAGGAGGCTTCCTGCTTGGGAGAATTCCTATAAATATATTTTGGATGGATTGATTGCCAAATTAAATTTTTTTCAATCTCAAATGTATAAAATCACGGAATCAGTGTAGAAGAACAGCACTGTTGTTACCGTAAGTGGTTATTATTGAGGTCTCAGACATGGGCACCGTAAGGTGGAGAAAAGTCATGACGATTTTAAGAGCCCTTCACTGACAGAGGTGCTAGAAAGTGAAGTAGTATTTTCAATGTACGGTGGAAGTATTGAAGTGTTTGGGACACAAAGTGATATTTTTGTTCACAGGGCCCCAGATGTGTGGTGGTGCTCCTGGCTAGGGATCAATTCAATTCCAATTACGATTACTACACTTCCCTCGATTACAAAAAATGATTATTAATAAACATTCATATCCAACGCACTATGTTTGTTTTCGTATGAAAATGATATCTGATCTTTATACATTCACACCTTTTTTTAATTTAAAAAACTAATTTGATGCATTTTGTTTGGTCCAAAAGGAACTTGCATAGCGTTTCAAAGAAATGTATTTGTCTTTATATTTTTTACGTTTAAACATTCTTGTTTTGTACAGAGAAATAAATGATTGTTTGAATAATCGTGATTTCAATTATTACCAAAATGATAGTGATTAATATTTGTTTTCATAATCGAGCAGCCCTACTCCTGGCCTCACATCAAGGGTTGTGAATTCAAATGTCATGTCGGCCTGGAAAATAAAGTGTTGAATGGAAGCGTTGCAACAAGATTCATTTGAATTACGATGAAATGCAATTCACTGCAAGTATGATGTATGAAAATCTGGAAAAATCATATATGTGGCCAAACTCCTCTGGACATGTAGCTACTCCCGCCACGACATGCTTCATTTTTACGCTCACAATAATGCAAGACTTGGCTGAGCCTATCGAGAGCCTTAAGGCAATTTGGTTGCTGACAAAGGAGATGAGATTATATCAATTACACATGAGAGAAAATGGTTGTTTACCAATTATATTGATTTTTAAGCAATCAATACAATTGATTATGCGTTACAATTTTCAAATAAGGCCATAACATCGCAGGCAAATATGGCTCAATTCATATTTTTACATCCCTGCAAGCTATTGTAAGTAGTGCAGGTAAACTGTACCCACTTGTGCTTTCTCATAATTAAGTCCAGTGAGTGTTGGGTGCTTGGTTATGTTAGGATAGTAGAATGGGTTGTTTACAAGATACACAATTAGCATGGCACGTCTGATCAGGAAGACTATAAAACCTGTAAATGAACATGGACAAATGATAAGATGCCTTTACAACTCGCGTATATTATATGTCCAAACAAGGAGATATGATACAGATTGATATTGATGATTATGATGATGATGATGATGATGATGATGATGATGATGATGATGATGATGAATTACAGTGAGATAGCTACTTCATATGACATCAGGCTGTGGATACAAAATAAATACAGTTACACAACACCGTCCATTTTAAATGTCAAACCACTGTGAGTTCATTTTTTAAATGTTACAAATATAAAAGTTAAAGTGCAATATATATTTTACAGTACTTACCTTACTGATCCACACTTCTCTTGCCTCTGTAAATCACTGCAAGAAAGTAGATTTGTTGATTTAGATTTTTTTTTTTAATGCAATGACACACTCATAATTTTTAAAGACAAAAAAGTGTTTGAAAACAGCAAAAAGTATTAAATGATTGAGGTGTGACTTTATAATTCATTACAAAACACACTAACCTGTACCAACATCACTTCCTGTGCAAGTGACTGTAAGAGGCAAAATAATATAAAATCAGAAATGTTTCATCTGTTTTTGTACAAAGCTCAAAAGGTATGATAAGAGTTTAGACCAGGGGTGTCAAACTCATTTTTTGTCGCGTGCCACATCATTGTTATGGGGTCGCTCGGAGGGCCATTACAAATGTGAACCCATATAAACGTAGCATACCCTTATAGTGTCTTTGAAATCAGAAGCCAGTAAATAGTTCAACTATTTTTCCATTTATTTTAAAGGAGGGATTCTCAAAAAATGTTTGTAATATAATGATGCCGCGGGCCGGATGTGGCCCCCTGGCCTTGAGTTTGACACCTGCGGTTTAGACAGTGTGAGTCAAGTGTTATGCCACCATACCTGAGTAAACTTTCTGAGCACAAAATGTCACTTTGCTGTCTTCTGGTGTCAATGGAGCTACGACGACATGATAAACGTCTCCACATTGGACGTTTGCAATATCGCAGCTGCTCTCTCCCGCAGATGTAGTACAGTTGTAGGAGTTGTTGCTGCCCATTATTTCGGCTATGTAACGGTGGCCGCTGCCAGTGGTGCGCCAGTGCAGCCGCAAAGAGTTTCCAGCCAGCTTGTACACCCTTACGCCTGATGGACAACATGCACCTGCCAGACAGAGACAATGAGGCAGCGCTCAGCATATTGTGGCTCTCATATTTAATGGGGAAGAAACAATTTTTTTTTCTTCATCAAAGAAATCAATTTGTTATGTATGTGTGAGTAAATGAGTAATGAGCGACGTGAGAAACATTCGTTACGTGACGTTTTTATAAATGTTGCCTCAGTCTTGTTTGTTTCCTGCGCCTTTCTGACAACAAAGCAAGAAAAACCCACAAGAGTCCAAAGGGCTCAGCTGACACTAGGCCACTAAGCCTAAATTGCCGGGAAAATGACTATATTATTACTTGTGTATGAATAAAGGTTGAGAATTAATATATCGCTGGCGTTGGGCCAAAACCTCATAAGTCACATTTTGGTTAATTTCTTTTCTTTTTTTTTTTCTTTTTTTTTTAAGCGGAAGTCAACCCAAACATATTTTTTTCAAGAATATGTTACCAGCAGGCCCACTAGTTCAAACAGGGCATTCTGATAAATATTGCATCTGTGGAATAAGAGTTAATTCACTCATTTTTAGCCATCTGTGGGTGCGGCCATTTTGCCACTTCTGACAATTGAAAATGACATCACAACTACCCAGGGCTCATGTAACGACCAATCACGGCTCAGCTTTAGAAAACAGGCGAGCTGTGATTGGTCATTCCCCAAGCCTTGGGTGGTTGTGATGTCATTTTTAGTCGACAGAAGACAAAATGGCCGCCCTCAGAGATGGCTAAAATGAGTGCATTTTGCTGCTTAATTTGCATTACACAAACGCAAAATTAATCCGAATGCCGTGTTTCAACTAGTGGGCCTGCTGGGAACATATTCTTGAAAAAAATATGTTTGGGTTGACTTCCCACTTTAAATCTATACTTTTAGTCAGTCCATACGTGTGGGTGTTATTTTTACACATCATTAAGATAAGATAAGATAAGATAAGATAAGATAAGATAAGATAAGAATGCCTTTATTGATCCCACAGTGGGGAAATTTTCGTTGTTACAGTAGCAAAGATATAGGTCACACAGGGGCGGCGGCATAATGTGGCCATTAATGTATAACCGATCTAAAGTGTTAAAAATGGCTTGCTCTCTTTCGCGATGCAATGCTAATGGATGAACAAACTTGCCATTTTTGAGGTCTCCTGAAAAGTAACTGTTTTGGAGGTAGAAGGTTTGGGCCCGACGCCAGTGATATGCAATGCATGGGCTTCTGAGAATATTTTGTTACTAGATGCTGATGCTGTCAACAACACAAAATAGGCTGCACAGGCAGTAATGTACTACATTAGGCACAACGTACTCTAGCTTCCTCCAACAGTTCAAAAACATGCTTGATAGGTTAACTGAGGACTCAAAATTTGATGTAGGTGTGAATGGGCGTGAACGGTTGTCTGTACTAACCTAATGTGACTAACCTACGGTTAATACAAGTTATATCTTGTTTTTTGCCCAATGTCAGCCGGTATAGGTTCCAGCTTCCCTTTGAACCTGCATTTCCGGTGAAAGAAGTGTCTGGAAATGAGATTACTCACTGGATGAGAAGCCCTGATAGGTGCAGTTGACACTGCGTCCGCTGTGGCTGAAAGCCTCCATGGTGACTGTGTAGTTTGTGCCACAAGTGATGCATCCCATGAGGCAGTGGAAGTCCTGGGTGTGGCAGCTTGCGTGACCACGCGGTGATGTCAACGAGGTCAGAAATGTATAAGCACCTTTAGCGTGAGACCAGGAGACATTGCTCATCGCCTGCGTGACCTGCTGCACAGTGGGACTGGCAGGACAACACGGTTCTGTTGGCGGGGAAAATGTGTACAGTGATCAATGACAAATCAGCATATTCAGGGTTTCTATTTTGGAATTCCAGTCTGGAGCAGGATTGATTCCGTCACAAAGCTTGACTTCTTTACCCGTTTCTAGTGTTTCAGAGTAGCTGGATAAACTCTGTCCAGCAGCGCTGGTTGCTATGACGGCGACCTCATAGATGGCTCCACAGGGCAGACCTGTGATGTCACAGCTACTTCCACTTGAGGTGCAGGTGTGTGTGCCATCTTCTCCCGCTGCGCTCACACTGTAATTGGCAGCACGGTTGTTTGCTGTCCAGCTTACACTGACACAGGAAGAGTTTTTGGGATCAAGCTGGATATACATGGGCATGCAGGGGGCTGGCCAGGAAAAAGGAAAAGATACATATTTAGAGTGTATGGAGTACCAACATACAATGAGGATAACCATTGTTATTTGATATTTCACCGTATGATGCCAAATGTATCATGTGATACTTGAGGTGAGGCTTCTCTAAAGTGTGGTACAAGTACGTATCACTTTTGATACGCGGGCTTGCTCTAGTGGTAACTGAAGAATCATGTTATAGAGGCTTGAATTGGTTTTAATTCAGTACACTACATTTGTTAAGTACAGTTCAGTTGTGTTTAACTTTGGAGTTCAATACAGTGGCATTTAATATTTTAGAACAGTTTGTTTACAAACATTTCGGTATACTGTTTTTTGTCATTTTTTTCATTTCATTTCAATTGAATAATTATTTTATTAGTATTAGTATTTTTTTCCCCCCACATCATTAAGTGCAGTGTGAAACTGTGCATAATGTTAGAGTTGGATGAAATAAATATATCAAATACTTTTGAATAATAAAGCAAGTGCTTCATCTTTGATGACCACTTCAGCCCAATCTGTTAATGTATTATGACGGTGGTATTTGGAGTGCAAAGTTGTTTTTGTGGTGTTACTTGGTGTAAAACGTTCAAGAACCATACGCAAGTCTTTAAGTGAAAAAAATTCCAAATGGAATCATGAACTATACAGAGATAATAAAACCATAAAAAAATACTAATGAACTATGTTCACTTACTTAATTTTCAAACAAATATTGACAATGTAGTCCAAATAAAAAAAGTTTTTTTTTTTTACTTGTGCATGCGCAAGTCAATACCCCATCGCATTATGGGAAAAAATGCTATGTTTTTAGCATATAGCCTAAAAGTAAATTCTAACATATTTGTAAATCTGTTCGAATGTGTTTGCAAACTCGTAAGAACGTGTTTGCCAGTTAAAAATGTTTACTCCACACTGGCAGCTCGACACTTCCTTCGATTCATACAAGTATACATCTGGATAATAACACAGACTGTAATAATCTGCTTTGCAGCAATGAGCCTCTGATGTGAGAAAAGATGGCCTTGATTATTTCCCAACACGGCAAACCATACAGCGATATAGGTACTGCAACACTCCACTTTGCCCATGCCTATTGTGAGAAAAGTAGCAGGTCTTAGTCTGAACAAGGAAAGAAACAGTTTTCAAAACGGAAATGTTCCTGTTCCAGTTCCATTGATTGATTTCTCAATACTGGGTGATTGTAGCACTTGTGCAGAATAATTTAAAAAATGTATGTTTGGAATTAAAATTGTGTTTGTGTAGTATTTCATTTTTGGGTTTACAAAGAGAATAGTTGATCATTGTAACCGACTTCATCAAATTTTTAATCGATTTTCGATTAATCGTTACATTCCCAGTAATATATATGAACTTAAAGTATTCATTTTCATTGATGATTGAGTCATATTATTATTCATTCATTGATTTATATTCGTGTGTGTGAGAGTGTAGTTTACCTGTGTCTTTGGTGTGAGCTTTGCATGCATGATTACAGCCGCTCATGTCATTGCAGGGTGTCACAACCACACTGTAGGCGCTGTCACAGCTCAGGTCAGACAGAGCGCACACCGGTGCAGTGTCATTGCACAGGATGACCTCTGAAATATCCGCTGCTCGAGTCTCATACAGATCTGCTCCCCGAGATGCTGCCCATGTGATCTCCAGAGTTTCCGTGCTCACCAGAGAGACGGACACGCCCTCCGGACAACAGGGCACTGACAAAGACATGGCACACACAAGTTAACACACAGGTAAATAAGGTCCCCAGATATAAATATCCAAACAAGGACCAAATATCCAAATAAGAAAGAGGAACATAATTACATGTGGTATAGTTGACTTGGGGTCCTTGCGGACTGGAGCCAGCATAGTTGTAGGCAAACACATACATCTGGTACATGTAGCCACATTGGCAGTGGTAGGTGCAGTTGTTGCTAGTAGTGTTGCATGTCTCCTCACCACCGTCACCTTTCTTGATGTAGGCCATGTAGCTATCCGCATAAGGCTCCATATCCCAGGACAGAGTGCAGTTTCCTTCCACTAACTCCACCAAAGCTAAAGATTTAGGTGGGCAAGGGACTGAGAGGTACAGACAACAACAATTACACATGGTTAAAAAAAAGTGCAACAATATTGAACATGTTGTGTTAATATTTGTCTCTTAGCATTTATACAAGTCGAAGTGGTTCTTCGTGACAAGGGTTAAGAAACGGTCCTGTGGGAATCAAAGTTTTCATACTCACAGGTGATGAACTCAACAGGACTTGAAGGGTAGCCGGGCCCTGCTTCATTGGAGGGGATAACCTGGATAGTGTGCACCTCTCCACAGCCCACTGGTGAAAGGACGCAGGGGCTGGATGTGGTGTTACAAGTGAGGCTCTGATCACTCATCACATAATATTCTACGATGCCATAAACCTCCTGGTTTAGTTCCCAGGACGCAGACAGCGCAGCCTGGTCGCCAATCATCACCACAGAGACTTCAACGGAAGCCGGCGTCGGAGGTCCTGTCAATACACAAGAAACACAGGAATACATCCAATAATAAACTGGTTGTACTGTATGTGTAGTACTGTCCCCGGGACTTCAATTGCCAACAAACACAAAGGCTACTGAAGGACATAGTTGTCATAGTTTCATTCCTGTAATACATTCACCAATTACAAAGAAATCAGATCAGACTGTCAACAATGTACTTTAAAAGGGTTTTCCAACTCATTAAAGCGGAAAGTCAAGGCAAACGTTTTTTTTTTCAAGAATATGATCTATGCAAGCCCACTAGTTGAAACAGGGCATTCTGATAAATATTGCGCTTGTGGAATAACTGTTAATCCACCTGTTTTTAGCCATTTCCGGGGGCGGCCATTTTGTCTTCTGTCGACTGAAAATCTCATCACAACTGCTCACAACGACCAATCAAGGCTTGGATTCAGAGGAAAGATCAGCCGTGATTTGTCGTTGTGAATAGTTGTGATGTCATTTTTAGTCGACAGAAGACAAAATGGCCGCCCCTAGAGGTGGCTAAAAACTAGTGCATTTTGCTGCATTGTGTCACTTGCTGTAGACTGAGAATGACGTCACAACTGCTCAGGGCTAAGGTGACAGCCGATCACGGCTCACCTGTTTTCTGAAGCTGAGCCATGATTGGTTGTTACCTAAGCCCTGAGCAAGTGTGATGTCATTTTCAGTCGACAGCGAGTCACAAAATGGCCGCCCCCTGAAATGGATAAAAACAGTTGGCTTTTGCAACTCAATTCGCATTCCACAAACACAATATTAATCAGAACACCAAGTTTAGACTAGTGAGGCTGTATAGAACATATTATTGCAAAGAAATAGGTTGGGTTGACTTCCTCATTAAGCAAATATGAAATGGCAAAGTGCTTCCTTACGTGTTGTCTGGTTGATGTACAAACTTCCCTCTCCCTTTCGCTCTTCAGCATCCCAACCACAAGCCATGATCATGTAAAGTGCGCCAGCTTCCAGTCCAGAGAGTATCACATTTGTGCTGGTGGTGTTCTGTTTCAAGGTTGTGTTGGAGAAAACCTCGTACAGGGCCACGGTGTACTGGACAGCACCATCAATTGGGTCCCAGGATATAAAAATGCTGTCATTACTGGGAGAAGAAGTTGACGGCTGAAGAGCGGGCAAAACTGTGAAGGAGAAGAAACCTTGATGAGATTTGGTTTGAACAATAAAGTCTCTCCAAAGACTAAGAGTAAAACACAATTATTTGGTACAGTAACTCGGTAACAGTGATCTGCGCTTGTTTTATATGAACATAATATGAACATTTTCGTTTCAAAATCTATTTTTATGGGCAGAATATATACTTTGTTGCTTATTAAATGTGTGACTGTAAAACTTGTCGACAGTCTTGTTGGGATTAACTAGATCCTCGAAGAGGATTTGGGCAATGGAGTTTATGGGCTCTACATTCGTAGACAGGCGCGCGTGCGCTCGGCATAAAAAAAGAGCACATCTTAATTTTCATGCTGGGTCAAGTCTAGTAGCAGGAAGCTGGAAGACCACTCTGCGCGCCGCTAGGCGGGCCAAGGGTGGTTGTCTATTACACACACACAAAGACTTCTCTGTCATGTTGTTTGCTTGCTATGGTGCGAAGGTAATCATTTTGGTTGACATTGACGATAAGAATCTTCTTCTTTTTTTTTTTTTTTTTTAAGGAAGGCAGAATCTTTTAGAGATTTCGTTCAGTTCAATTGTAAGTTTTTTTCTTTAAATATGCAATTTTATAAATGAATTGTGGAAGAGTATCAAGGGGTCTAAGAATACTGCGAAAATAGCAGAAAAATCGCATGTATCAAATCTTCAACTTGATGTACAGAAGGGGTGGCCATTGCCACCCATGACCACCATGTTGCTCCGCCCCTGGTTGTATAAGACTCGGTCAACAGTTCAAATTTTTTTGTTGACAAACCATTAAAGTGGAAGTCAACCCAAACATATTTTTTTCAAGAATATGTTCTATGCTGGCCCACTAGTTGAAACAAAGCAATGTGATTAATATGAAATATGAGTTAAGCAGCAAAATACACCCGTTTTTAGCCATCTCAGGGGGCGGCCATTTCGTCACTTCTGTCGACTGAAAATGACATCACAAACCCTCAGGGCTCAGATAACGACCAATCACGACTCATCTGTTTTCTGAAGCTGAGCTACAGTATGATTGGTTGTTATCTGAGCCCTGAGGGTTTGATGATGTCATTTTCAGTCCCCCGCCCCCAGAGATGGCTAAAAACGGGTTGATTTTGTTGCTTAACTCATATTCCACAAACACAATATTAATCAGAATGCTGTGTTTCAATTAGTGGGCCTGCATAGAACATATTCTTAAAAGAAATAGGTTTGGGTTGACTTCCACTTTAAATGCGTAAGGCAATTTTTCATATCCAACTGGCCATATACGTTTATTATATATTTTTCAATGCTTCTGCCAAATTTGAAGTACATTGGTTGAATGACAGACACATTTTTGGTCTTACATTGTGCCAGTTCCTGTGTGATGTTACTCTGACCCACCATGATGGCTCAAAGTTTCCGTCCGCCTAACGCCAATTTCGTCCATTTTATCGACTACAAATGCCTCTTAACTGTGAGTTAAGTTATAGTTGTTCCTTTTATTATGTACACTGTATTATAATAACTCATGGAGTGTTTGTCCATTCTCCACTGTCTTTTAGGTATCATAATAGCTTTCAATGTTTTGGTTTTCAGCCTTGGGCTCCTTATTTCCAGGTTTCAGCCAAGAATTTCCATTTCAGTGCCTCCTTAGTGAAAACACTACTTGGTGTTTCTGCTCATGGATTAGATGTGGCCCCTTGGGTGACGGTGGAGGGGAAATGCAAGAGATGTGCGCTGAATATGAGGTCAACTCTTTGTGTTTTACATAAAGGGCTCAGGTAAAGTTGCCACCAATAAAGGACAATCCCGGAAGGCTGCGGTCACATTTCTCGTGTGATGAAAACCTAGAGTTGCTCGAACATTTTTGATGTATCAAATGAGTGTGATTGTATAAGAGCGTGTACTATGAGACAATAGAAAAGATCTGATGACCTCTACCCGAGAATGGGGTGTGACTCTTTTTTTTTTTTTTTTAACATAGAATACAGTATACACTTTCTATGTTATTCCCCATGTACTGAAATGATATCTTCCCAGACATGAAAGTGGGAAAACTGTACCTGTCTTTCCAGTTACAGAGCGAGACGGCTGGTTGCGGCCTCCGCTATTCCCCGCCATGATGCTCAATGTATATTCAGTGTACGGTGTGAGGGACTTGATCTCAGCAGGGGAGGAATAAATTGTATCTTCTCTGTAGAAACCATCAGAACTCTCGACGCGTACAATGTAATGAGTTGCTCCTGTCACCAAATTAAATTCAACTATCAATGTTTGGCTGTCCTTTGGCTTGACTTTCTGGATGGGATCCATCACCCCAGGAGCTGTAATAGTAGACATAGTTTTGATCAGGTCAGGATATGTAGGAAGGGGAAACACTTTGTTACACTGAAAGTCAAAGGCAAATATGTCCTATGATACAGTGGTCATCATTTTAGGAGCGTTGTGACCTTATCACAATTCGGAATTACCGTAAAAGTGAACAAAAGGGGGACATTATTCAAATTGGTAAACATCACATGTTAAATTAATGATCTGTTTACCATATAAATGTCACGGTGCCCTCCAAAACGTTTGTGTTAAACCCACCTGTTAATGACTGAACAGTGATCATGTCCAGTGGGACTTGGTTAATATCCAAAGGTTGAACCGTGAAGACATATAAGTTGTTCGGGGACAGAGAGTTGACAGTGCCCATCACTGTGTTTTCACCAAATTGGGTGAAAGAAATGACATCTGGTGAGCCTGATAGGGACACTGTGACCAGGTAGGAGGTGGCTCCAGGATACCTGTTCCATCGCAGAGTTGCACTCCTGGATGTGTGTGCAAACACTGATGCTGTGAACACTGAGGGGGTGAAACAAGTTTGTCACACAAAAGAATGTTTTTTTCTATTGTAAAGAACATTTTGACTTGGGTTATTGTGTTGTTCGATACCACTGGTGATAGGTTTCACCAATAATCAATATAGATATATATCAAAAAATAAAATCGTAATACAATACCCGTTTGAGCTGAAGCCTGTAAATTCCAGTGAAAAGAAATTAATACACCAGCTTTCAAACAATTCATGTTAACATCTGTAAATAAATAACTTTTATTTTTTTTTGTCCTTTTCATCAACAATTTTAGCAAATAAAAAATGTCTTACCTCTGTGCCTATACACACCAAGACAAAAGCAACCAAACAATTCAACGCACCCATTCTTCCCAACTCACTTTTCTGTTACCACTCTCTCAGCTAGGATTCGATTTAAAACTCGGCCTCACACTGAACTGCTTCGCTCTGTTTAAAAACGAATCTGCTATCTGTGTTGGTTGTAATACATATACCAAGACACGCCTTTTTAGCATGCATATCCAATCAAAGCAAAGCAGACACTTGACAAAGAAACTGGACCACCTGTCTTAAGGCTATGTAATAATACCAAGCATTGTCTTCTTAAGTTCAAAAAAGACATTTGTGTTGATTGTTTTGTGCAATGTCCTCTGAAACATTGATTCGCCTGTTCTGCCAATGTCCGTTTACCAACAAGTTTTGGAAAGATATATCTCGATTTATTATTGGTTATGTAGACTCTGACTTTATTCTTCACTGGAAAATGTACTGTTTGGTTTCTTCAATAAAGATGGTAAAAAAAAAAACTAAAAAAAAACTAAACTATGTCTTTGTTTATAAATGTGATTATTCTAGCAAAATTACATAGCTCCAAATCCCAAATTAGTCACTCAAAACCTCTTCGTAATTTTTCGAGGCAGAAACCAAACAGTATATAAATTCTATTTTGGACCCCAAAAACAAGAAAGCGATTAACATTTATGTTCTTTATTTTGAATTTTTGTTTAAAAATCTCCCTGGCTATTCTTTTATTTCTTTCTATGATAATAATAATAATAATAATAATAATAATCATAATAATAATAATCATAATAATAACATATCTATTTTTCAAAGTGCTCGAGGTCGCTTTATAAGCATGTCTAAAAACTGGACGTGACGGAAACTAGACGGAAACTGGACGTGACGGACACTAGGATGGAAATGAGTTAATCTGAGTTAAGGTCATCCAAGGTTATAGTTGTTTTGGAAAAAGTATATTTGTATAAAGGTGATGAGTGTGGAGATTCCAGGAAAGAGAGCGAGAGGAAGACCCAAGACAAGATTGATAGATAAAGGGAAGATATGAGGGCAACAGGTGTTAGAGAGGACGGATGCAAAAGATAGACTTCCATGGAAAACAATGAGAGGCTGTGGCGACCCCTAACGGGACAATCCGAAAGGGAAAGTACAAGAAGCATGTTTAAAAACAACAGACGCTGATCAAAATGCTATACAGATTTAAATATTAAAATTGCAATTAATGAAATAAATCAAAACTGAACCACATATTTCTACAGTCGAACGAATGCCAACAGTTTTCTCACAGAATTGCTGCAACCGGAAGTCTTACCGGAAGTCGTAATGTTTAGCTTTATGCGCCCCTACATACAGACCAGCCAGGAAGAGGCGCAAGAGGGGAAAAAAGTCAAGATGGCAACTGGTCCAGAGAACGGACTGAAAAGAATAGTTTGGAAAAGTAAGTTCGATGTTATAGTCAGTCGTTCAGGGTCCTTTTAAACAGAATACAAGGCAGTGAGTTTGTGTGGTAGAGATTTTGTGACTTTGCATCGCCGAATGACAGTGTCGCTTATCGTTAACTTCCACAACGATTTGAAAAACGCAGTTGGGCGTAAACAGCGAAACAACGAGATTGTGACTCTTGGTGATTTACGTGATGTAACTTTACTGGTAACAGCTAATCCATTTTTGAGAAGGGTGACTGTCAGTCCGAAACTGGGTCAAAGAGAGATTTTAGTTTGAAGCCACACCTCATGTCTTCTGGCTACCGGTTTAAGAGAGTTCGGAAAATGACAGAATACTGTCATCGGCAGAGACCTTTTAAGTTTTCTACACCATCAAGAGACAATAATGTCACGTAGGTGCGTCTTAAACCTTCTTCATACTTAACGAAATTTCCCTGTGAGACACGAGAAATGTATGAGAAGTTTCCCTAATACTGTATAGCGATTTGTTGTTGAAACGTTCATTGAGGGCGTAGTATTCCCACCATATTGTCGTTTATATGGATGTAGAACTATATTGAAAGACATACACCCTCACATTGCCCGACATGCCATCAGACTAAACCTTTTTATGTTTTAAATCAATTAGGATAATTAGTAATCTTACGAAATTAAATTAAATTAATTAAATTGAAAAAAAAAAAGGGTACGTTAGTGTATGTAAACTTCAGGAGAGGTGGGCATTTTACAAAATTTTTCTGGTCTGTCATCCGTCAGCGGCCTGGGTACCCATTTGTCATTCGTCAGTCCAACATTTTTTTCAAGCCGAACCAAATTGTAATCGTCAGTTGGTCTGTCAGTCAGTCAGTCAGTCAGTCAAGTCCTTCTGTCCGTCAATCCGTGCGCTCCCCACCCCATCACATCCCCCAATATAACACGTCAGCCAAACGGGCGTCCGTCTGTGACGGACTGAGAGGTCCATCTGTACTTTGACCTGGTTACTGATGATGACATTGACGGACAAAAAAATCCACTTCCGTCAATGCTTAGTCCGTCATTTTTTAAAAGTGTCCTGTCAATTGTCAGCAAAATGGGTGACGTGACAGAATGACGGCCTGTTCCACCTCTGAATTTCAGGTTTCAACTGAATATACCTGTATATTTTCAAGCAGGCAAAATACAGCTTTTATCTGCTCTGTATTTCTACACAATTGTAAATTACAACCAAAGTCATAGACTTCAGATGGAGCTTGTACACTATGTTGTACAACCACACTGTTTAATGAATTAGGCACAAGTTCTTATCGTTTTCCGACTGTAGCAACTGGTTAGTATTTGTATTAGCTCCCAAATTATGCATTATTGTTTGAGAACAGCCATATCCTACCTTGATATTCTGACAGTTTCATCTTTTTCTTTTATAGGAATTAAAGAAACGATTATTGAAGACTGCAGAAAATCAGAAGTATGGAAGGTAAGAAAACTTTCGCTTTGGGTTGGTATTCTTTTGCTAAGACAACCCTAAAATTGCTGCTTTTTTCTAGATGCCCACTCAATTATTGACTTAAAGCCCAGAGTTTCTCATTTTTTTTAGTATATAGTCTCTGCAATTGAAAGTACCGTCAGTCATATTGCAATTTCATAAACCTGTTAATCTTCTCTGCAGATATTGATTCTGGACCAGTTCACCACCAAGCTCCTGTCATCATGCTGCAAAATGTCTGATCTGATATCAGAGAAAATAACAAGTAGGTTATTATCTCCAGTTAGCATGAAAAGTATTTAGAAAGTTGCGGGACTCATTTTGCCTGTATGCACTACAATGTATTTGAAATATAATAATCAAGATGTGATGCAAATGGAGACTTGTAGCTTTAATTTAAGAGGCTTCATAAAAATATAGCATTTAATATTTGGGAATTCCAGGCAATCAATAATACTACCTCAATTTTTAGGGCCTCAAAAGTTTGTGGGCTAATCTTAAGAGCAGATCTGTCAAATGTTATGGATCTTCCGTATTTTGTTAGGGAAATCAATTAAATCTAACTCGTTACGCCCATATTACTGATTAAATCGTGGTTCAAATGGTCCAAACAGGTTGAAAATGCACAAAGATAGTCCTAGATAATTGCGATAAGTGTTTGACAAGACACCAGTTGAAGATGCGGTGTAGTTCCCAGCATTTGCGCTGTCTACTCGCCAATGGCAAATGGAAACAGGGTGTGGCAATATAAATATTTCCCATGCTGACGAAGGGCCACTTTGGCTGATCAAAATCGCCCGCGTCAAAAGCCCTGCATGTGTACGTAAATTTTGTCATGTGTGAATGTTGTTTTCTTACATTTCATTTTTGCACACTGCGGGGTAGTCTGTACTGGGGGGATTTTTTTTCCCTCCACTTCGTAAAATGCTTCAATTCGACAACGAGTGTGGCAGTGGGAAGGAGATGTCGTCCAGCTGTACTGGCTGAGCAGACAGCCTCACTGGCTATCCCTGCTGCAGGGAGTTCTGCAGTCCCGGTGGGTCACTCAGAAGCAGTCGAGGAAGTGACCCTCGATGCTGAGTGAGCCTATCTCCGCTTGGCGCCTAATTGAAGCATATTAGTGTATAGGGATGCATGATAACTATCGGACCGATAATTATTGACCTGATATTGGGGGAAAAAATCACCTAAATTGTATCGGTCCGATATCGAAAGCCACCTCAGATACACTAACGTTGGTCTGTTTACTGTCACTGTAAGAGTCCAAGCCTCTGCTGCATGACGTGGGAGGTAATATGGCGCCGCTGTACGCGACTTCAAAAGTAACAGTGAGCCATTTGTTAACACGGCTTTAGTTTTCCCAGAGCGGTTTATTTGAACCGGGGCTCTAGGCTGCACTCTAGTTTCACAATGGGGTGACTGAAAAAAATTATAAGTTGTACACATGCAACTAGCAGAAGTCTCCTCAACTCAAAGAACAATATTTATGAATATTGATTCTTGGGGTACAAACTACAAAAGCACACGGGTCCCTGCTGGGTCCCTTTCAATTGAATGAGAGCAGCAGCCGAGGCTCCCTTGGCATCACCCGGAACTGCCTCAGGAGTGGCTGCCGGAATGCTCGGACAAGCAAGCTGTGCCTTTTCCTTTTTAACTGTACTTTTCCCTTTGTTGCTGGATACTATAGTCATGAATTTAATCAACATTGGATTATAGTACAAATTGACGAGTTCTAGTGACTTTTCACCGCACTTTCAACATCCCGGATGAAATAGCGCGGGACCTCCATGGATTGTTGTCGGGTCTGGCAGGCGCCAGACAATGACATCATCGACTAAAATCACTGTTACTTGCTTCTTGAGTGTCTAATAAAGGTATTTGGTTTATTGAAATTCAGTTGTGAGTATCTTTTAATGTAAATTATGTCATAATTATATGTACTGTTTGGACGTTGTCAGGAGATAAAATCATTTTTTCTTTAGTTGTGGAGGACCTGTACAAAATCAGAGAACCTGTTCTGGAAATGAAGGCCATCTACTTTATGACACCAACAGCTCAGGTATACCGTTACTGCTCCGTCATCTCCAACACTGTAGTACAATTACACTGTCAAGCATTTTTATCCTGAACCTTCTATCCTTTTACAGTCTGTGGATGCCTTTATTGCCGACTTCAAGCCTAAACCCAAGTACAAATCAGCATATGTTTATTTCACTGACTGTAAGTAACTCTTAGACTGTTGTCTTGATTTATTTTGAGAGTTTGCAAGCAAATAAAATAAATGTATCCCTCAGACTGCCCTGATGACCTTTTCAACAATATGAAACTGTACTGCGCAAAGTACATTCGGATTTGCAAAGAAATAAATATGTCCTTCATACCTCACGAAGCACAGGTATGTTTTAAGAGCTTTTATGCACGTTTCTTTTTTGATGTCCAAATTTGCTGTAATCCAGTGAATAATCAATGTTATTGTTTTTTTTGTGTGTGCAGTTTGTTTATTTTCATATGGACCACTTTAAAGTTTGATTTTAAGGTGGATAATTGTTAAATGTAAATTGTTAAGAGCGGTGTTTGCATTTTTAGTTCGTATCACCTAGACATAGTGTAAACCCCCCCCCCCAAAGGAGATTATTAGTAGTGGATCTAAAGGGAAAAAAAAAAAAAAAGAGTATTCAATCAAGACATGTGAATGCTCTTCAGGTGTTCACGTGTGATAATCCGGGAGCCTTTCAGAGCATCTACAGTCCCAACAGTCAGGACAGAAAAAAGACACTGGAGACACTCGCAGACCAGCTTGTCACGCTCTGCGCCACGTTGGATGAGTACCCAGGAGTCCGATACAAAAAGTACACCAGTGACAATGTATTGACTCAGATTACACACTTTAGACCAGTAGAAACATAAACATGGATGCATAAAGCTTGATCTTAAGCAACAGGATTTGATACCTAAACTTTATATTGGATGAGGAGTACAGTATTAAATGCACACTGATATTCTTTAGTTAACTAATGAGTAAACTATTTATCATCCGCAACATTAACAGTATAATTCTTTGTGTATTATTACTGCATTGATCTTAACAGTGAACTCATGGTAATACCTTTTCCCCACTAGAGATGCCAACTTGGAGTACGCTAAGACTCTTGCAGAGTTGGTGGACAACAAATTGTCCCGATACTATGAGTTGGATGACAACAGTAAGAAAAAGGTCAGACATTTTTAACATTGTGTTTCTGTTTGAAATACTATATTGCATTGTTTCGCTGTATTACATACAGCCTCCCCTACTGTCAACTGTCAAACTGATAGAGGTCTGGGTATGCGCAGTGTGTGCGGGGGAGAAGGAAAGTTGGTCATGGTGGAAGGCAGACAGGCGATTGCGGAGTTAGTGGAATAAAAGTATTGAACACTTAATAAACGTTGTTTATTGAATGAAGGTCAACAGACATCTGCTTCACTGAGTATGTTGACAGAAAACAAAGCCAATGTTTTGGAAATACAATATAGTACATTCTGATTCTGATAATGCAACAAGTTGTCACAATTGCTTTGTGTCCATCCATCCATCCATTTTCTGTACCGCTTCTCCTCACAAGGGTCGCGGGGTGTGCTGGAGCCTAACCCAGCTGTCTTTGGGCAGTAGGCGGGGGACACCCTGAACTGGTTGCCAGCCAATCGCAGGGCACACAGAGACAAACATCCGCACTCACAATCACACCTAGGGGCAATTTAGAGTATCCAATTAACTTACCATGCATGTTTTTGGAATGTGGGAGGAAACCGGAGTGCCCGGAGAAAACCCACGCAGGCACGGGGAGAACATGCAAACTCCACACAGGGAGGCCGGAGCCGGGATCGAACCCACGACCTCTGAACTGTGAGGCGGATGTGCTAACCAGTCGACCACCGTGCCGCCTTTGCTTTGTGTCACCAAATTTAAATTGTATACATTCTTGGTCAGAATGTAAAAACAAAAAGTAATTCCTTGACATGTTGCTTGTCACAGTAACTGCTGCTTTTTCACCTTCCCACCAGGAAAAGACTCAGGCCCAGCTGCTGATAGTGGAAAGAGGCTTTGACCCTGTCAGCCCTATCCTGCATGAGCTTACCTACCAGGCCATGGCCTATGACCTCAATGATATCCAGAAGGACACATACAAGTAATGTACCCATGCACATTTGTTAACCGCAACAATATTTTTAATGTCTTAAAAAAAGAACAAAACGAAACGTATGTACGGGCGCACACAAATGATATGTCTTGTGATCTTGATGATACAAACTGTCTTGGTGTTGACAGATACAAGTCTAAAGATGGATCAGAGAAGCAGGCTCTGCTGAATGAGGATGACATGCTTTGGGTTAAGTTGAGGCACAAGCACATTGCTGAGGTGTCTGAGTAAGTCTGACAAATTTGGGAAGCGGAATGGTGGTCCGATGGAATGTACACATCAATTGATGAACCACCCTCCCACCAAAGCATTCACCCTTTACTAGACTAACTTACCTATTACTTAAATGTGTTCTTGAAACAGACAAATCCCAAAGATGGTCAAGGAAATATCTGCTAGCAAGAAACAACCAGATGGGAAGGTACATGTTTTCATTTATATTTTCATTGTGCAGTTTGTTGTGTGTGGGTGTGTGTGTGTGTGTGTGTGTGTGTGGGTGGGGGATATAAGAGGGCTGTCTTGTTTTGTGTTAATAAAGTCAGTTAAGGGAGGAACACACACGTGCTGAAACCATGGCAGAGCACAGCATTATTATGAGCCTCAGCCAATCACATTCGTGTGCACTTCAGGGACTACTCGGAAAAAATAAACTCTAACGATATAAAGTAGCATTTCTAAAGAAGGGGGCAGCTTTAAATCTCAGAAATGTGAATAAATTGGTTTGCCTTCACCAACGTGAAGTGACAAAAGGCGGAAAAACAGTGAGCACGCCTCCGCTGCCTTAATCTTCTTACAAGTACAAGAGCGAGCGTTGACAATGTAAGTATTTCACAATACCATGTCAAGAACGTGATGATTTACTTCGCGTGGGAGTTCATCGTGAGCGAAGAATAGAGGCGAATGCATTGTTTACGTTGTTATAATCAATCAGCCCGGCCAACATCTTTCTGGTTGAAGTTTTCTAACCATGAGGAATAGTGACTACCGCCGCCGATGGTATGGAAGGGCATTACATCTTATGCATGCGCAGAAGGTACTTTAATGGTCAGCGTCGCTGTCTGTCGTTGCGGTGTGTTTTGCCAGCGTGACGTGCCGACAGCCGGCCGGACGCCACAGGGGGTAAGCGTCCGTCACTGTTGGTGAACGTCGTTTTGGTGTATCAGGGCCTTTAAAGTCAGTAACTAAAGGAGGAACACACAACGTCTTGAGACCACCTACATCTTAGCATAGCATAACATAATGAGCCAATCACATTCATGTGCATTTCAGGGACCACTCGGAAAACATCAACTCTAAGAATATTACAAGGGCCACATAAAAATGTGTACATTACACACACACACACACACTTTGTTTGCACACATTTGAAATATTTCTGTCACTGTTCTAAGGCCCTTTTGCATTTATGTTTTTGTAGTGAATAAAAATACTGTCTAATACAGAAAGAATGTTAACAATTTTAATTTAATTTTTTTAATTTTCATCTCATGAGGATTTGTTGGAATGAAAACATAATGACAATGACAACATTATATACATATACAAATACATATATTATATATATATACAAATACATATATTATATATATATATATACACACAATACAAAAATACACAGAAAAATTTGGCATATTTTGGAGATAGTTCGAATTGCAAATAATTACGATCAATTAAGTTTTAAACTGTGATTAACTCAATTAAAATTTTTAATCGTTTGACAGCCCTAATAAATATATATATATATATATACACCAGTATATAACTGTACTTTGATTATAGCTTTTTGATTGTAATTTTACCCCGCTGAAAACATTTTAGCATTTATTTATATTTTTATTTATTTAATTTATTTTTCAATTCATTCATTCATTTATTTTCAGATCACCATCAGAAATTTGGCCCAAATGATGAAAAAGATGCCATCATTCCGTAAGCAGCTGACACAGGTATGTTGCAGTGACTGGCTTTTGCACATCTCAGGGACTTACTTGACAGGCATTCACCACTATAAGCCACTACACCAGGTCTGTTCAACTGGTGGCTCATGTATCGGCCACATCTGACCCGTGAAGCTTTTGGTCTGGCCCGCTCAGCATCACCCAAATAATGTAAATTATTCACCATAAAGAAAGCCAAAAAGAAAAAGCCATTCACAAACTCTGAGATAACCATGGACTGCATGCTGGGCGTACTTCATGATGTGGTACCTGATGACCAAATTAAAAACCTGGTAATAGCATCAATCAAATCCGTACCGTTGTCGCATACCTCACTACGAGACAAGTACTGTATTTTCCAGACTATAAGCCGCACCATTATATAAGATGCACCCACTGTATTTAATAAACAAGAAATGAAAAAAAAAAAAAAAACATAAGCCGCGACTTTATGTAAGTCGCACCTATCCATGTTGAAAAATTAGATATTTACTGCCTTTACAGAAAGATTTTGAACTGTAGGGCGGCACGGTGGTCGACTGGTTAGCGCGTCCAACTCACAGTTCAGAGGTCGTGGGTTCGAATCCGGCCTCGGCCTTCCTTTGTGGAGTTTGCATGTTCTCCCTTTGTCTGTGTGGGTTTTCTCCGGGTACTCCGGTTTCCTCCCACATTCCAAAAACATGCACGGTAGGTTAATTGGGCAGTCTAAATTGCCCCTAGGTGTGATTGTTAGTGCGAATGTTTGTTTGTCTCTGTGTGCCCTGCGATTGGTTGGCAACCAATTCAGGGTGTCCCCCACCTACTGCCCGAAGACAGCTGGGATAGGCTCCAGCACGCCCGCGGCCCTTGTGAGGAGAAGTGGATTGGATAATGGATGGATGGATTTTGAACTGTAAATGTACATGTATGTACCTGAATAGATTCTTTCCTAACAGTGCCCTTTAACATGGCAGCAATTTTGCTGATTAAAACGACACTCTAACTGATAAGTGGGGACAGTGATAAGTGTGTCTGGTGCCTGTTTTCTTATAACGTGACATGTTTTTCACAAGGTTGACAGAATGTACCGGTAGTGTCGGGTCTGGCTTCTCAGTAATAATTTAACTGTTCTTTGGGAAGCATGAATAAAGAACACTCGCAGTTTTGATTGTCCATTTCTTTTCAGGTTGATTTATGTCGCACCTTATTTTGTGTGTATTGTTGCATGGAATGTTTCATATTTTTTGTCCTGGCTTTTCCATTTTCAAACAAGGGTTAAATTAATGTCCTTTTTTTTTTTTTTTTTTTTTTTTTTTTTAATAGCTTGATCTCTGCCTCTTTCTCTTAACACTAGAAAACTGTTCACCTGCAGTTGGCTGAAGATTGTATGAAACATTTTTCCAACAATGTAGAAAAGCTCTGCAAAGCTGAACAGGTCAGTCTGAGTTTACACTTTTGTTTTGGTGAAATCACTAGATTACTTAACCTTGCTAGAATTAAGATGGGAGACTCTTCTGTATAGTTTGTAGATTTGAAATGTGTTTTATTTGTTAATTATTATTTCTTATCACTGTGTAGGACCTTGCTGTGGGCTCTGACGTGGATGGAGTGAAAGTGAAGGATCCCATGAGGACTCTGTTGCCGGTGCTGCTGCACCCACACACCACCTATGACAAGATCAGAGCTGTGTTGCTTTACATCTTCAGTGTTAATGGTACATTTTACAAATTTGCCTGAAACTATAGAAACAGCTGGTGAAGTCTTTATTCTGTAGTATTGCCAAGGTTCGGAAAGCTGGACTTAAAAATAGAGTGACGTGAGAATGCTGGAGGCTTTTGAGAAGTGGGTATGACGCACAATGCTTCAGGTTAGTTGGAAGGACATGAAGCCCAATGCTTGGGTTGGCCAAAGGGTAGGAGTAACGGTGAAAGATGGTCTGCTTACACAGTGGATGAAGAGAAAGACCTGTATGTACAGAGGTTGGAAGGAATGTCCAGATAGCTTAGTACAGATCAGAATAAAATGAGAAGTTGAAGAAATGGGAAGGCCAGGGAGATGGAAGACAAACAATGTCAACCCTTAAAGAGGAAGTCAACCCAAACATGCAAGCCCACTAGTTGAAACAAGGCATTCTGATTAATATTGCATTTGTGAAATAAGAGTAATAATCCACCCATTTTTAGCCATCTCTCGGAGCGGCCATTTTTTCACTTCTGTCGACTGAAAATGACATCACAACTAGCCAGGGTTCAGGTAACGACCAATCACAGCTCAGATTTAGAAAACAGGCAAGCTATGATTGGTCGTTATGATCCCTGGGTAGTTTTGATGTCATTTTCAGTCGACAGAAATGACAAAATGGCCGCCTCCTGAGACTTCTAAAAACAGGTGGATTTTGCTCACACTCATATTCCACAAACACAATATTAATCAGAATGCCGTGTTTCAACTAGTGGGCCTGCTGGTAACATATTTTTGAAAAAAAAATGTTTGGGTTGATTTCCACTTTAAAGCACCCAAGTCACAAAATTGCACTAAGCAACATTTATAACATGCCTTTATCTCGGACCATTTTCAAGCTAAAACCTTTTGAGATACTAACTTCTATACTGAAGTTTTATGAAAAAAAATAGCTTATAGGGTTTTAAGAGAAAATGCACGCAAGAAAATGCCAACAGTTTTTAATGGCAAAGCAGCAGACAGAGTGCTCACCAAAAGTCAAGCCAGTTGCTGATTGCTTCCTGGTTGCTGGTTGCTGTCCAGGTTTTAGATTCTGTGACCAACTGCTCTTACAGTCCGCTCCAAAAGTACAGGCGATCCTCGGGTTACGCGGTATTCGTCCTATGTCGTTTCGACTTTACGACGCCCAATAATCGTTCGCCATTTTGTCTCCAGCCCCATAGTGTGTGTGTGTAAAAATGAAAGTAGGATCTTGTAGCGAAGCTGGTCCAGCCAAGATGAAAGCCATTATAATGGGAACGAAGCTGGATAGCATCAAAAGGTCGGAGAAAGGCAAGACGCCGACGAACATTGGATATTTATTTTGAGATTTAGGGAGTATTAAAGCATTAATTCTGATTTATGCGAAAATTCGGGTTACGTCGCCAGCGTAGGAACGGAACGCGTTCATAACCCGAGGACCGCCTGGACACTGAATCTGAAACCCAAATGTCTTCAGTTTACAGTACAAAAACAAATACCAAATGGATATTGCAGTTCCAATACTTTTGGAGGGGACTGTAGCTCAACCCTACAGCTCTCTGCTTCAGATAATCTCAGCACTCATATTTGAATCGCATATATTTTGCTCTTATTTTTGTACAGTGATATAAAGTACCTTTTTCAAAATTCATTTTGCATCAGGTTAAAGTTGAGTTGAATTAATCAACTGCGGTGTAAACTGTAGTTTGTTTGTTTCATGTGTGTCACCAGGAACAACAGATGAGAATTTGAACAAACTCATCCAACATGTGAAAATTGAAGATGAAAGAGAAGTTATCCTAAACTGGAAAGAGCTCGGAGTCCCCATCATCACGTCTGTACGTGGAGAATCAAAATTGATTGATTAAACATTTACTGCGCAACACTATAGTGGTGAACGGAATGCTTCAAGGGTTTCTTGAAAAACCAACATTGAGGCTTGTTGTCAGAATCAACAATTTATTTGGAACGTAACTCTGTTTTGATTTTTCAACTCTATTTTATTCCACACGTGAATTCAGCCCAGTTTCTTCTCCCGCAAACCTACCAGACGGGACCGTTCTCAGGAAGAGACGTACAACCTTTCCAGGTGGACTCCTGCCATAAAGGATGTAATGGAGGTCAGTAAAAGAGACGTTTGCTGGTTATGCGTTAGTGCCGTCTTTTACACAAAACCTGCCAAATTGTGCCACGTCATTTATTGATGTATTTTACTTCAGACCAAACAAGATGGATGCTGCCAAATACTGTGTCTATAAATTGAAGTGATACGTGCTCATAGTAGATAAGATGTAGGACAAGAATACAATGTATAGGAAAAACAGGAACTTGCAACCCAAATCCGAATCCGGGTCACTGTGCTACCACAGTACTGTACTCATTTGAAAGGCAATTGATAGAAAATGAAGTGATCAAAGCACCTTTTATGGAGGTTGTCTGATTCTGATAATCTGTAAGGCTAAGATAGGCATTTGCGTTGTCTTGTGCTTTCGGAAAACGGAAACGTCACAGTTGAAACCAAGGTTTCGGGCAGTTTTCACTAACCATCCCACCCTAAGTTAATACTTAGCTGTACTTAAATGTTCACAATCATGTTTTTTTTTTTACTGGTCTCAAACCAGTGTTTGTACCTCTAGCTAAACTGTGAGATTATCTTAGTCTGTGGGTTTTGTAATGACAAATTAAGTTAGACGTCATTGTTGTGTCTTCATTCTGCGAGGTGCAAAACATGTGTTTTGCCATCCTACTTTTTACCCAACGTCATGGACAAAATAAATCAAAATTAATGATCCTCAGAGTTGGTGTTTGCGTCACCACACTAACAAGTGACGCTGACTGGCTGGCCAGGTTGGCCTGAATGAAACAAAACCCCTCTTTTTACTTTCTTTCTTGCTTTCCTCCCTAAAAAGGCAAACTGTGTTAAAATTCAGTTTTCAAACTATAAACAAGATGCCTTGTTGAGTCATGTAAGATCACTAAGATACCAACTTCCAAGTCAAGTTTTCCCCTCGTTTTTGGCAAGCAAGTCGCAAGTCCTAAAAATAGCAACTCGAGTCATGTCATATAACTGGAGTCCCCCGTCTCTGAAGTTTTGTAGTTCCCCACTAATATAATAATGAAAGATTAATCCAAAAACATTCCTCAAAAGAAGTTAACAGTATGCCGTAACAGTATGCGGCTGGTCGTCTTCACCTTTCATCACATCAGCACACAATTAAAATACTCGTATTATCATATTTGCAATTTGACTTGCATTACACGGCATTTTGCAAGCAATGGAACTAAATGAGAACTATTATTTTCAGGATGCTGTGGAGAACAAACTGGACACTAGGGAATGGCCACACCAGTCAGAGTGTCCAACTGCTTGGAATGGCTCCGGAGCTGTCAGGTGGGTTTGATTAGAGAGTAACTCAATGTGGTGTTTGGGGATGTACATTCTGTGTTGTTGATATTGTTCAACATATTTTGTAACATGGCTACGCCTCTTTAAGCATGACAAAAACGATTTCTAGATGATTTTTCTTTTTTTTCCATGGACATTGCATTCTGGGTCGCAACGTAGAATGATTGCTGCTCTTTGCCACGCAAAGAAAAACAAAAGCAAACTAATACTGCTCTACTATGATAATTACTATAATTACTATAATAATACTACTAATACTACTATTAATCGCGAAAATGAGTCGAAATGCCACACTGCGTGGCTTTTAGATGTAATTTTCAATCAAAGGGGAATAAACAAAGCCAGGTAAGCCTCAAGGGCATTCCTAAGAAAAGGAATTTAAGAAACAGACAGTGGGGAGGATGCGGTTGGAAGAGTCCGCTCGTCGTTGTCTGGCTGTCTATTTCCTCACAAGGAGTCTGAATGCCCACTTGTGACGAATGAAAACTGTGGTGAAAGTCGTGAAAAGACAGGAGACGTCTGACACATACCTGGACCAAGCTTCTTCTTCAGTGGCTGCAGCTACCGGTGACCCCCAGCCACCGGATTCAAAGTTTGCAATGAAGGGAACAAACAACGCCAAATGCCAGTCAAGTCTGTAATGTTTCCCGCTTGGCTAAAATCGGTTGGATTTTCCTGCTTAACTCGTATTCCACAAACGTAATATTAATCAGAATGCTGTGTAGCACAAGGTACATTCCTGGTGGATTAATGTGCCTTTTAAATTCTTGTTGCCGTGTAAGGGAAGCCATTTGAAACTAAAAATAACTATTGTGTAGTTAGAACAATGCGCCAGCAATGTGTCTTCTCATTATATTAATACATTTTTAAATAATTGAATGTCGGTCTTTGTAAAACGTTTTCGGAACTGTTTGGTGTTGGTAAAGCACTATATACGTCTTCTCCATGTACTCTGTTGGTCAAATTTTATTTTCAGTGAAATACATATTTTTTTTCTCCCCCGGAAATATGCCATATTAGATAATACAATTGGAAGTCGTTAGAGCACCTACTTGCTGGTGCGATTATGCCGTAATTTACACATGATCCGATAAATTGACTAATAGCGACTACTGTTGGTGATTAGTCGGCTAGCAAAATAATCGTTTGTGGCAGCGCTGCAGGAGAGCCTTCACAGCGAGCACACTTATAGTTCTATATTTTATTGCTGCTAAGTATGCGTCAGTACTTGGTTGGGAATCCTTTGCCTTAATCACTGCCTTGATGCACCGTGGCTTTGATGCAATCAGCCTGTGGCATTGCCTGGGAGTTACGGAAGCCCCGATTTCCTTGATGCTTGCTGTCAGCTCTTCTTTGTATTTGGATATGATGGTTTTTCTCTTGATAAAACACCATGCATTGCCTGATAATCCGCCGAAGCCCTCGGTCGTCTCTTTTGCCGGTGCGTCTTTCCTGCCACATTCTGCCCTTCCACTAAACTTTCCATTGATATGCACAGCATTCTGAACAGCCAGCCTCCTTAGCTATGAACTTCTGTGGCTTATCCATCCTATGAAGGGTATCAATGATGGTTTTCTGGCCAGTTGTCAAGTCTGCAGTCTTGTTTTTGAATGTTGTTAAAAGAAAAGGTGATAGTAACACAGTGATAAACGTGACTTTGTCCCAGCTGTTTTTGAACAATAAAAGTTAAGGATTATTTGCTAAAAACAAATTTGATCAGTGTGAACATAAAATATCTTGTCTTTGTAGTGTATTCAATTAAATGTAGATTGAACATGATTTGCAAATCATTGTATTATGTTTTTATTTTCAACACAAGGTCCCAATTTCATTGGAATTTTGTTGTTTTATTACAATGACAAAGCTATTTGTCCATTTATTCATTCATGTGTATTGGACAGTCTATCTTTTGTTAGCAAAACCTTTACCTTTTGTTGAGCAGGTAGTCGTTTCCAGGCCAGCTGATCAACTTTTAACTTTCACCACTGCCAGTAGCAGTCTGGCCCTTTCCCTGCAACATCTTGAGAAGTTTACCAATCCTGTTTTGTCTGTCGTCAAACCTACCAAGAAGCTTCGACTGGCTGTAGAACTGCTACTGTAATCTTCATCATGCTGCTGTTCACTGTGCTATGAACTGGTGACAAACTACTTAGATTAGATACTCCTCTGCCAAAATAGCCACTTAGAAGGATCAGGGCGTTTGGACGGCATCCTAAGGCATTCCAGAAAGACACAAAAATATGCAAACAGGCACAAGTAGCTGAGTGTTTCAGCAGATGATCGTTAAGTTCCACAGAAATATTTGTAAATAAGTGAATCGCAAATTTCAGTTTTATTTAGTTTCTACATTTTGCACGTGAGCGCCTCAATGTCTGATAGATGTTGATGATTTGATTCCCATCATATGCTCTCTACCTCACAGCGCACGTCAGAAGCACAAATCCAGCGCTCAGGATGAACGTCGGACGGGCTCACGCCTCATCATCTTTGTCATTGGAGGAATCAGCTACTCTGAGATGCGCTGTGCCTATGAGGTCACACAGACCGTCAAATCCTGTCAGGTCATCATAGGTGCGCACTCATGCAATATTCCACATATAAGCTGTTAAGTGTAATTTAATGTAGGTTATATACGTAGTTGTCATATTTTATAGTATTGATTTAAGTCAAACTGAATGTTTATTCTATTGTGTTTCAAAGCCTGACATTCATTTTGTTGTGTTTCAACTCTAGGATCTTCCCACATTTTAACCCCCACCAATCTCCTGGATGATATCAAGGCCCTAAGCAAACGTCCTATGGGGACTTTCACAATTGAGGAGGGGAGCGATGACTAAAATGTCATCCAACTGACTCCCCAAATTCCCTGCCCTTCCCTAAATGTTATCATTAGTGCACTCAACAAAACCCCTTCATTGGGGACATGAAGGGAATGTATTATCTTGTATGCCTGTTTGTGTATTCACACATAAAAGTATCTTGGTTTCTGCATTTCTGCAGATAGATTTACACCATGGGTTTGCCTTTAGAAACTCAAATGTATAGTTAGATGAGAGGATTCGGATAGTTGTTAGATCATGTGAATTGGCCTCACCCGGCGCTGGAAAAATACTGGTAAACTTTACCTTTTATAAAACGGAATGGTGGAGAACATTAGCGCTTAACTAATGTACATATTGTACGTAAGCACTGGACCTCACTCTGCCCTTGTAAACTTGATCATCCATGTGTATAAACAGTTAACATTATTTTCTCAGTGTTTTTGAGTACTCTTTGTTTTCTTTTTTTTCTGGAATTGAACAACTGACTAATAAATGTATGAAGTGGTTCAAACCATCTAGGTTGTTTTGTTTGCAGAATACAGTGGTTTATCGCGGGGGGTTGCATTCCAAAAATAACCCGCGATTGGTGAAATCCGCGAAGTAGGAAACTTATTTTTTTTTTACAGTTATTATAGACAAGGCAGTTTTATTTATATAGCACATTTCATACACACGGCAACTCGATGTGCTTCACACAAGCAAAGGCAACAGCCTACAAGCATTTACAAACACAACAGATGTTAATAACATTCAAAAGCAAAGCGGAGAAAACAAAAGTAGCTAACAAAATTACAACATTTAAATACATTAGCAGAAAACGTTCAAAACATTTAAAACTAAAGAAATAAACGTGGGTTTCTAAAGTATGTAAAAGAAAAGAATGATTTAAAATTGTTTAGAGGACCTTAATCAAAGGTTTGAGGAAAAAAAGTAACATTTAACCTGGATTTAAAAGCATTTACACTCTGGACTGACTTCACTTCTGTCGGCGGCTTATTCGATTTGTGTGCAGCAGAACGGCTAAATGTAGCTTCACCATGTTTACCTTGAACTCTGCGCTCCACTAATTGACCCAAGTCTGGAGATCTCAGAGCCTTTAAAGGGTTTACTGTATATTCAATCAGCATTTCATGAATGTATTCAGGACCCAAACCATTCAGTGATTTATAGACCAGAAGCAACATTTTTAAATCTATTCTACAGATAATATGTTCAGATCTCTTTGTTCTGGTAAAAACCCGAGCTGCAGCGTTCTGAATAAGCTAAGTTAATGCTCTTTTGAGGGAGACCAGTAAGAAGACCGTTACAATAATCAAGTCTACTGGAGATGAAAGCATGGATAAGTTTCACACATTATACACATTATGCTGTGTGTTTTAAGACTGTAAACTTCACCAGTAACATTTTCTCACATTCCTCTGATTAAACACGCTCAAAATTCAAACATTAGTCAGAAAAAAAAGTACAGTATACATGATTACTATTATAGAATAGCATGTTCCTATTCAGTGGACCCAACAATGAATATGAATAAGAAAAGTAAAGTAAGTCATTGTCACACAAAACAATCCTCCTTGTTGCTTCTTAAATGCTGAAATGATAATATAGTTGAATAGTTTCAGATCGGTAATCTCCCAATTGGTAGCTATGTGGTTTTGTCTGCATATTTTTTTGGATATGGACTGCTAGTAAGCAATAAACTTACTAATAAACCACTGCGTTGCATCCCTCTACATTCGCATAGTAATTCACAGCGATGATGGCATGCTCTGAAATCTGTAAAATGTATGACATTGACGCCGAAACTCTCAGTTGATGAAAATAAATTAGCAAAGATCGATAGCGGTGCAGCTGAATGTTTCAAAGCTTTATGCTACAAAGGAAAACACGTTGAAACGCTTTGGTTAATGAAACCAATGTAACGGCTGTGGAATATCATAGCAACCAATGCAAAGAAAAATAAAATGTCAAAAGCACTTTCTTATCAAGCAAAGTAATGACTATCAATGCAACTAAAACAAGGACAATATGTCCAAACAATAACAAAGAGATGGCGATTGTTTCCATTCTTGACAAGGCTTACCGCTCACCTTTGAAACAATACCAACAATCAAAATAAATGAATAAATAAACGTTGAGTAGTGGAACAGTCGAATGTTAACAATACAAAGTCAAAACATTTTTTTAGCTTTACACACAAAGGAAAACACTGGCCAAAAACAAAAGTTTCGAATCCTCAACTGCCAACAACTGCAAAAATAAAAATGAAAACAATTACAAAACTGCTATACCATAGTTTTAAAATATCTTCAAAAGTTGAAGATACCAGTACTCTTCAATCTCCAAATTCTCCAATATTTTGCACCACCACCTCCGCAAATATGTCATGTCATGCAGAAAAAACAAGTGTGTAAAAATTCAATAGGCTACAAGGCCCACAAGTTCACATCTAATAACTGAGCACTGCACATATAAAAGCTAAAGCAAAACAAAAACAAAACAACCAAATAATAAGGGATGACATTATGCAAGAAGGAAAATTAAACAGGTTATAATGAGAGACATGGCTAGTATCATCATACTTACACCAGTAAAATCAAATGGAACCTCCATGACAGTATACCAGGAGTACTGCTGATAAAAACTTTATGTATACACATCAGAAAGGTGAATGAAAAGAAAAAGGCCTCTTATTTTGAAAGGACTCGGGCACCAAAAGAAATTGCTCTAGGATAGCGTGCTGTTATGCTGATAATTTCAAGCAGGTGCATTGTAGGAGGGCGACATCTAAAAGATACAGGATACCAGCCCTCGAGGACCGGCCTTTGACACCTTTGCCTTAGAGGCAAGCGTTCATTCACCATTATCATGAAGATTCGACCGTCATTGCTGCCAAGATGTTGTCCAGGAAGCCCCTGTAAAGATATGTGAGTGTAAAAATAGAAACTTAATGACATAGCAACAGCCAAAATGATGACATATGTCATTATTAGAAGCACGACGCAGCGACGCTTGGGGCAGCAGCGCGTGAGGATGAAGTTGGCAGTGCTGTGTCGCCGGGCGATGGAGCGACGCTTGGGACAGCAGCATGTGAGGCTGCAATGGGAAGTTTTAAATTTAAAACCATGAGAAATAATATGGAATGTAAAAATTGAAACATAAAAGCAAAACAAAAGAATAAATACCTGATCTGCATGTTTGAAGATGGGTCATAAATTCAGTTGGCCTCATTACAACTTTTGCACAGTAGCAGCAATGATAATGATAGGATTTAATACACCCCCCATTACATCTGAACATCGCGTGACCCGCAAACAGTGAGAAATTACATTTGAAAAGTACTTATGCAGACATGCTATTCACTATGCATTGTTCAAAACTAACTAGGGATTGGCGAGTACCGACACTAGGCTTACTTCTCTGTATCGGGTTGAAATATGAAAGGTCTTTCTTTGAAAATATCTGTCATTTGTTTAATTATATTTTTTTTCTATCAAGAGTCAGCCTACTAGTGGTATTGGTAACTTGGCATTGGTATCAGTGAGTAAGAGTTGAGTTATTCGTACCCAAATGTATTGAACATCCCTAAAACCAACAAAGCATTCATTTTTATATTGGTATAAATTGCTTCCTAAAAAAAAACAAGAACAACATGGAGTTCAATTCACAAAATGTACTTGGATTATACTGAATTCCAAACTAAAACATACCTCCATGACAAATTGATTTATTACAAATTATTACGAAGTCACAGTTGAGTTTGTGTTTTATTTTGAACGTCATTTCTCTACTGCAGAGTGACCGTTCTGCTTGTTGTCAGAAGAATGTGAAAGGCCGTCCTTTAATATTTTTGGTCATCTACTGTAAAGTTGAATAAGTCATGTCATCTTCCAAACCGCTTATCCTGTAAAGGGTCGCGGGGAGGTGCTGGAGCCTATCCCAGCTGACAATGGGCGAAAGGCAGATTACACCCCGAACTGGTCGCCAGCCTGTCGCAGGGCACACACACACAGACACCGTCACTGAGCGGGAACCGATCCCACGCTGCCCGCACACAACTCAGACGTGTGTACCACTACACCATCAGTGACAAGTTGAGTAAGTAAAACCCAAAATATACCAACACAAATACAAACACATGTGCTTACTGCTATAAAATGACTTAACATTTGCCACCACCGAGTAAAACTATGTTGCGATTCATATTCCATTGTTATATTAACGCTAACGTTATTAAATTGCTACGCTGTGCTGCAACCACAAACAAATTAGACCATGTTGCTCCATATGTAAAATTACGTTAGTGCGACACTACGCAAGCCTCAAGGGAGGAATTGAAAGGAAAAAAATAGCTTTCCCTCACAATCATTTAATTCTTTTCAGGGAACGCAAAGTTTTTCGAGGGAATGAACACAATATTTTTGCGATGGAAACCATTTTTTTCATGTCATCTTAGGGCTCCGCATGGACTCAAACATATGAATAGTATTGCTATTTGTGCTATTTGGGGCGTGGTGTTACCGTGGGCGTTTCGTGTCCTGGCGAGAAGGGGCGTGCCGTGTTGTGGTCTGCGGTCTGCAGTCAGACCCCCCTCGCATTTTGTTTTGGAGTACTTACTGCCCTCTTGCCTTGTCCCCCCGATTCCCAGCATTTGGGTCCTAGACCCCACGCTGACTTTGTTACATTTGTGCTTGATTTGCAACACGGGGCAAATTCACTCGTTGTGCTATGAAAATAATTTCTGTATAATTGACGGTAAAACTCCTTTGCACTCTTTTTTGCCCGTCCGGCCGCGACCCTCCACCCTCGACCTGGGTACCCTTGCGGTCGCGACCCCCCCGGCCAAATTCATAAACATTGTCAGCCCCCGCCCCGTTCCGACCTCCACCAAGTAGGCTGAGATGAAATTTGGCCGCCTCGCGAGCATGTCACACGCATGAGGGCCGATTAGTGGGCCAGACTAAAATCCACTTCCGGCCATGCTTAGTCCAGCCATTTTTTTTTAATTTGTCACCAGCCAATCACAGATCACATACTAAAGCTATTTTGGTCACGGACCACATTGTAGTTAGCTTCAATGAATGTAAAAAACATACACGATTTTCGCCCGAGATCTACGTTGAGGGAGGCGTCTTTGTTGCTTTTTTTAATAAGTGCTTTTAAAATAGAAAATGACAACTCTTTTCATTTTCCTGATCAAAAAATATATAAAATGAACTTGTTAGTGAAAACATGGCCTCCCGGCCCAACCATCTCTTTGACACAGGGGTGTCGAACTCCGGTCCTCGAAGGCTGCTGTCCTACCTGTTTTCCATCTCTCCCTGCTGCAACACACCTGTTTCAAATGATCAGATCATCAGCAAGTTCTGCAGGAGCCTGATCCTGATCCCCATCGTTTGAACCAGGTGTGTTGGACGAGGAAACCTCTAAGACATGCAGGAGGGCGCCCCCCAAGGACTGGAGTTTGACATCCCTGCAAATTACGCCAGCACCTCTTCATGTAAACTGCTCAGAATAGGAGCTGCAGAGTTCACGCTCGTACTGCTAGTCCCAACTATTCATGTATCACACAGTCACTTCCTTATCAAGTATCGGATAAATGCTTATACATAATTACTCGATACCCAGATATCATCTTATCGTCAATGCACGAGTACGCTCTTTGTCCTCACTAGCTGAACAACTTTAGAATACAGTGGTACCTCTACTTACGAACGTCTCTAAATACGAAATTTTCAAGTTACGAAACGCCTCAACAGGAAAATATTGCCTCTTGTTTCGAAAGAAATTTCAAGATACGAAAGCCCCTCGCAGTTCCAGAGTTTCCTGAACGCAACCTACTCATAGTTGCTCTGCCATTGGCTAGCCTAGCATCTTCCCAGCATCCCATTGGCCAAGAGGGACCTCTACCATATGTGTCTATGTGTGCACAGGTAGATAGATGGATATGTGATAGATATGTCTATGCAGAGTCCTCGTCATTCGCCCCTCGGACCATGAGGTATTCCGATAGTTTGACGTGAATTAGAAACGAGGAAAAGAAAAAAATAGGAGAAAATCGTTCTTTTTGTCCGTACAAACGAAGCAAGAGATAATAGAAAAGTATGAAAAGGGGATGCGTTTGGTTGAAAGAATATGACCGTAAAGTATCGACAGTCGCCACGTTATTAAATCAGTTCTTTACAAAACGCCAGGCAAAAACCACTTCTGAGGGAGAACATGAACCAAAGAGGGTAAAAAGCGATGAGAACTATGATTAAAAGGTAGACGACCATCATTTTTATTCTTTACTCTCTTCTTTGTTTTTTTTTTACATTATGCACATTTATTGTGCAATAATCTAATTGTAACATGTATTTGTTACATGTTTTGATGCATTTCTATGCTTTATAAAACATTTATGTCTGAATATTGGGGGGCTTGGAACGTATTAGGACATTTACATGGAAAACACGTCTTTATTTACAAAATGTTCTACTTTCTTTTCTACTATTTTTTTTTCTAATTTTTTACTAATTTCTTCCAGAACCAATTAATTTCGTAAGTAGAGGTACCACTGTACTGGTAGCCAGGACACCCACACGTACAAGCGAGGCAAAATGCACTGGTTGACAACTGCGTGCTCGAACGCCTCTCGTTTTACATTTAGTGCCTCAACGGTAGTGCAAGTACCGCGCAGATGTCAACTAACGCACAGTTTTTCCTCACTCGTAAGTCGTAACATGCAGTCATCCTACCGTAGTACAAATAAAGTGATTCAAGGACTTCGATGAAGCGCTCAGACGGCACGCTTCTCGGGGGTTGCGCATGCGCATTACGTTAACATCCGCACAGGATTCAAATTGTTGTCAAGACAACCAGGAAAGTTCAAAATGCGAATCTAACAGCTAAGAAAACTTTCTTGCAGCAAACAGAAATTACAAACACAGTTCATATTACCTAGCATTCTTACTCGTGTGGTTTCCGGCAGAGTTTTCCGTCCAAAACAAGACTCCTATGACCGCGGTTCAAATGTTGTCAATCCGTAGACGTGTTACTGCGGGCAGGGTTCAATGTGCTGAAAAGTGGCCAGGGAGCGCGAGCAGAGAAATCGCTCAGGAGAGACGACAGCGTTTTGGTGTCCAGGAGTTTCTCGACGGCTCCAAATATGAAGGCGACTTTGTCAATGGCCTCAAACACGGCAAGGGAAGGTACACCTGGAAAAGTGGAGAGGTAAGGTGGAATGGAGAGATACGCATTAAGTCGACTTCATTTACTAGCTGTTTGTAAATGTTCAGGTTTCTCACCAGCTAGCTGTCAGAACTTTATTTATCCATCGAGCATTTCGTTTTGTCAATCAGGTTAATACGACGTAATACAAAAGCTATGTTATGGACTCATTACTGGAAACTTCTCAGGCAATGTCAATAAAAAAAGTGGTTAGCTTTTAGAGAATATTGAATAAATATCCTGTGCGGTGTTGGATCTCATTAACTTGTTCAAGTGTGCTCAATTGTGAGTCAAAAAGTAATGTCCTCTACCATTTCTGCTGTGTGCAGTTCTATGAGGGCTCTTTCTACAAAGACTACAGGCATGGTGATGGAATGCACAGTTGGCCCACAGGCAACAAATTCATTGGCAAATTCTACCTTAATTGGAGAGAAGGATATGGAAAACATATTTTTCCTGATGGAGCCACATTTAAGGTAACCTTAATGAAATCAACTTTAAAGCGGAAATCAATCCAAACATATTTTTTTCAAGAATATGTTCCCAGCAGGCCCACTAGTTGAAACGCGGCATTCTGATTAATATTGCATTTGTGGAATATGAGTTAAGCAGCAAAATCCACCCATTTTTAGCCATCTCAGGGGGCGGCCATTTTGTCATTTCTGTCGACTGAAAATGACAATCCAACTACTCAGCTCTCAGGTAATGACCGATCACGGATCAGCTTCAGAAAACAGGTCAGTTGTGTTTGGTCGTTACCTGAGCCCTGAGTAGTTGTGATGTCATTTTCAATCGACAGAAGTGACAAAATGGCCGCCCCCAGAGATGGCTAAAAACGAGTGGATTAACTATTATTCCACAAGTGCAATATTTATCAGAATGCCTTGTTTCAACTAGTGGTCTTGCATAGAACATATTCTTGAAAAAATATGTTTGGGTTGACTGCCGCTTTAAATGGTGGGAAGTAATCATTCAAGTACAAATACTTCAGACTAGTACTTTCAAAAATTTAAAGGGACAATGTGTAGAATGTTTTAATTTTTCAATGAACATTCATTTCAAAAACCCACTATTCATTTCAGCAATATGCCCAAAAATATGTTCTATCACATTAACGTACATTTTGTTATATAATAGTCGGTGAAGTAATCTCTTGTTATATTACATAGTGCGCGCCTCCCCTACGGGAGGCTGCCATGTTTCGCTGCCATCTTTGTGCTACAGCTACTCGAAGGAGACAAACTTGGCGAACATCGTTCCGAAGCATCATGACTAAACTGAATGTATAAACAGCGCAATGCACTTACTTCATGACTTGAGGGAATAATAGAATTCGTTTGTGATGACATTTTTCTTGCCCCTCTGCTGAAGAAACTGTTGGTAAGCTGCGACATGTGGTCTCTTGGAAGCACTGTAGTGCGTGTGCTTCAAAACGCACGCGCTTCCATTTTAGGTTGTTGCATTCTATTGGTTGGCCACTAGATGGCACTGAATTCTACACGTTGTCCTTTTAAGTACAGTTTGCAGACATTTGCCACCTCCGTTGACTTTACAGATGCTGAGTGCGAAATGTCAACAAGAGCCTTCTCTCCTTTTTAGGGTTTGTACCATGCTGACCAGAGGTTTGGTCCAGGTGTGCTTAGTGAGCCAACAGGATGTCAAGATGTAGGTCTATGGCATGGGAAGCATCTGATACAAATGTGTAACTCTGTGCAAGGGAGCTTCAGCCTGAAAAACCTTACTGAATATGCTGCCTACTTGGAGCGAGCCACTGTCTCACATTCTCAGAGTCAGGTAAAATAACCACCCATAATAATTAACATACAGTAATGTATAAATAAATAAATAAATAAATAAATAACATGGGCGACTGGTTAGCACGTCCGCCTCACAGTTCAGAGGACGTGGGTTCGATTCCGGCCCCGGCCTTCCTGTGTGGAGTTTGCGTGTTCTCCCCGTGCCTGTGTGCGTTTTCTCCGTGTACTCCGGTTTCCTCCCACATTCCAAAAACATGCATGGTAAGATTAATTGGACACTCTAAATTGCCCTTTGATGTGATTGTGAGTGTGTATGTTTGTTTGTCTCTGTGTTGCCTGCGATTGGCTGGTAACCAGTCAGGGTGTACCCCGCCTACTGCCCGATGACAGTTGGGAAAGGCTCCATCACGCCCGCGACCCTTGTGAGGATAAGCGGTTAGGATAATGGATGGATAAATAAATAACATGTTGTATGATATTATATAGTATTGTGTTGCAAAAATGCTTGCAAAACATTGTTCAACAAAAGCATTCATCATTGCAGACCGTCCCACATTTGAAAATATGTTGAATCTACAGTATTATCCTATATGAGTTTGTAATATGAACATGAACATCCATTTTTAATTTTTATTAAGATGCATTCCCCTCCAATGAAACTAAGACAAAAGCCAAAACCGAATCTGAAGTAAATATGATAAGCGGTTAGGAATGGGCATTTGGATGGCAGGAAATGATAAGGATTTTTTTTCCTAAACACTAACATTTAGGGCCCTATGCGTGTGTGCGTGCATATGTATGTACAATACAATAAAAACCGTCTCCTGCGCTCGATAGCATTAGCGCTGACAGCACTGGAAAACATTACATCAAAGAGCACAGTCATATGATCAGAATGCACATTTCCAAAACTTTGAAATTTGAGACCAAAAGTAAGGACAAGGTCTAAAGTATGTCCTTGCTTGTGAGTGGATCCACACACGCACTGCATCAAATTGAAAGAGTCAATGAGTCTTAAGAAGTCTTTTGCTCGAAGTCTGAAGCTGAGCTGTGATTGGTCGTTACCTGTGTCCTGAGTAGTTGTGATGTCATTTTCAGTCGACAGTGACAAAATGTCTGCCCCCTGAGATGGCTAAAAAGGGATGGATTTTGCTGCTTAACTCATATTCCACAAACGCAATATTAATCAGAATGCTGTGTTTCAACTAGTGGGCCTGCTGGGAACATATTCTTGAAAAAAATATGTTTGGGTTGATTTCCACTTTAAGGCAAATCATGTAATTAATCTGGAGCATGCCATTTTATTAATTTAGCTTCAGCATAGAGTTCCCATTGAATTTACTTCAATTGTTTCCATTCCTTTAGACAGAGAAAGATGAAAAATTGCTGCTGTGTGATGACAATACTATACTCCCTCATGGGATTGAGAATTATTCCACTGATGGTGATCACCTTCCATTGCCCCCGGATACTAGAAGAGAGTTTGACCAGCATTTTTACGGCCAGCTGTGGGAACCCGATTCTCACCCGTATGAAGGCTACAAACGCGCTCCACTCTCCACTCTGCCATTACCAGCCAAAATGCTGGCTCATATTTACAAACACAGGTAATATGCAACTTGTTTGTACACAAAAATGTGTGTACAAAATGAAAAGCCTGTATGAAAACAGTTTTGAATTTGTGTATTTTTGTGTCTCTCAGACGACAATCTGAAACTTTGGACTGGGATGTAGCAAAAGTTCTTTCATTAAAAAGGGACGCTTTTGGTCCTAAAGGACCTTTGGAAGTAGCATCAGAACTGTTGATCCAGCATGCCACCAGAGGTGAACGACAGGCTGTCTTAAGTATCCTCCTGGAGGGCCTTGTTCACCCTGATGTAGCAGATTCTCAGGGACACACCGCATTGATTGCTGCTGTGGTAAAATCAACTTATTTTTTTCTTGTTGATTTCATCTCTGTTCTTTTCCAAATTACCCGCTTAATATCTGATTTTAAATTGTGCTGACAAATGTCTTGTTAGAATTTTGTTGTATTCAACAGGTTAACTGCCATGATGCTGTAATTCACCTACTGTTGGACATGGGTGCTGATATTGACAAACTGAATCGCGAGGGCTTGTCAGCCTTGGCTGTGTGTCATGTCCTCTACTATCCTTTTCAACCTCTTTATTTGCTGCCTGGACCCCAAGCCCAAACACAGGTGCCAGTCATACTTTTATTTTTTTTACAGCTTTTCTTAGTGTAGCAACTTCAGTGGATAATTGATCTATGTCTCATTAGGGTTTGATGTCATTGTGTGAAAAAACACCTCAGACCAGCCCACAGGATTTTGTTACAGACTCATCAAGCCAAAACAACAGACCTCAGACAAGTGATACTGTTCAAACAAGCTGGGATCTTACCTCTGATCAGTAAGCATATACTGTATATAACATCTGCATTTTTGACCACCTGCACTCCATGAACGCCGCTCAAACTTAGTACCACCTTAAAAAATATTGATCTCTTTAGTCTTCATGTGCCACCATTAGTGCCGGGCGACATTAAAAAAACGGCTGACCTGTTTTCTGAAGCTGAGCCCTGATTGGTCGTTACCTGAGCCATGTTGTGATGTCATTTTCAGTCGACAGTGACAAAATGTCTGCCCCCTGAGATGGCTAAAAAGGGATGGATTTTGCTGCTGAACTCATATTCCACAAATGCAATATTCGTCAGAATGCTGTGTTTCAACTAGTGGGCTTGCTGGGAACATATTCTTGAAAAAAATATGTTTGGGTTGACTTCCGCTTTAAAGTCATCCCAAACAAACATTTTTTTTCAAGAATCTGTTCTTATGCAGGCCCACTACGTAGTTGAAACAAGGCATTCTGGTTAATATTGCATTTGTGGAATATGAATTAAAAGCAAAATCCAACCCTTTTTAGCCGTCTCAGTCCATTGAGTCACTTCTGTTGAGCGAGAATGCCCCTTGTACCCCCTAGAGTGGTCCTGTACTTCTTAGCTTTTTCACCCCTGTCCCATTTTAATGAATGAGTGTTATTATTTAAAAATAATCAGTGTACACCCTGATGCACTGCAAAATTTGGGTTCATTGACTGCAGTCATTTTAAGCATAAAACATTTTCAGCCAAATTATTTATTTTTTGCTTTAACCCCTGCACTAGAGGGAGTCTGCATACCACTAGTAGTACTACCCTCAGAATCAATGCACTAGATGCCAATGAGTCTTTTGTTACAGTTGTTATTCCAGACCAAAATAAGTGTGTTTCTGTCAATACAACTAATAGATCTATCAATTTCAATATTTTTTTCATGTTTTCCAACCTCAGGGTGCAAAAGGAATTATCAGGACGGATCATCTTTCATCGCAGCAGCTGTAGTGAGCTTTCCGTTGAACTGAATGAAGATGAGACCCCTGCGGAAGATCATCAATTAAAGGAAAAGGCCAGAGAAGACATTGTTGAAACTGACCAGGAGAGAAACAGGAAGGAGATACGTAATGTGACCAAAAGTAGAGAGGAGCGAATAACAACCAGACAGGAAGTTACAGAATCAGGTGAGGACGATGGCCAAATGAAATTGAGAACTTTGACTGAGGAAGAAGGGAGGAACAAGGAAAACAAAAACAATCAGGAGGAGAAGGTGCTCTTTTCAGAGCGTTCCATACAGGTGAAAGATGGTCGCATTGTTCTGGGTTATGTAAAGTGGAAAGAATATTCATCTCAAAGTATGAAGGTGTGCAGCACAGAGATCTGTTCTTTCCTAGATTTGACATCTGTTCGGTCGTAAAGTTTTTCCTCACGTCTGTGCAGAAGGACCAAAACAAAAATCCGACCCCAGCACAATCTATGGAGAGCTACAGCATGCAGGTCTCGGAGGAGATTCTACAGGGGGCAGCTGAAGCGCTGAGCCACATTGGGTTGCCCCAGCATTCTGATTCTCAGGAGACTGTGCGCAGAATGGCTGCAATGAAGTTTGAGTATGTTTATTAGCTCTACTTTTTTCCCTTGGTGTATCCATACACATGTATTTGTATGTGTTTCTGGGCCCAGGCACCGTGTTCGTTTGCACATACTGAAGCTACTATTGGACCGGGGGGCCGACCCTAATACTTCAGTAGTCCCCTTACCCGTCCTCTTTTTGGCCATTATGGCAGCCGATACTGAGGCTGTCAGGAGACTTCTTCTGTGTGGAGCTCGAACAGATATTTGTCTTTCACCTGAGGTACCAAATCATATGATTAACTGTTGTCACCAACTTTTACCTCCATTTTTGGGATGCATGTGCCTGTTTCCACAGCTAATGTTCCCAGCTAACCTTTTCACTATGTTGTAGAGGAGAGGCCTTTATCCTCTACATGTGGCTGCAGCACTGCCAGGCCCAGAAGGTCCCAAAATCACAGAACTGCTGCTACGTGCTTTATGTGACCCAGATGCACGGGCATGTGACCGGCATGAAATCTATGAGCCACATCAGGTGTGTATGTTCATCTGTTCATACTTCAAGTGACAGTCTGTAGAATCTTTTGATTTTTCAATGTTCATTTAGTTTAAAAACACACTATTTATTTCAATAATAGGAAAAAAAAAAAATTGGGCGGCACGGCGGTCGACTGGTTAGCACGTCCGCCTCACAGTTCAGAGGTCGTGGGTTCGATCCCGGCCCCGGCCTCCCTGTGTGGAGTTTGCATGTTCTCCCCGTGCCTGCGTGGGTTTTCTCCGGGTACTTCGGTTTCTTCCCACATTCCAAAAACATGCATGGTAAATTGATTGGACACTCTAAATTGCCCCTAGGTGTGATTGTGAGTGCGGATGTTTGTCTCTGTGTGCCCTGCGATTGGCTGGCAACCAGTTCAGGGTGTCCCCCGCCTACTGCCCAAAGACAGCTGGGATAGGCTCCAGCACGCCCTGCGACCCTTGTGAGGAGAAGCGGTATAGATAATGGATGGATGGATGGATGCAAAAAAAATTAATGTACATTTTGTTATATAATCGTAAGTAAAGTCATCTGTAAAATTACATAGGACGCACCTCTTTCCGCGGCGGATACTCGTAGGAGACAAACTTAGCGAACGTACGTGTATTTCCTCAGCATTATGACTACAGCAGTCGTAACAAATGCAATGCACTTGCTTCATCACTTGAGGCAATACTTGAAGTTGTTGGTGGTGACATTTTGTTTGTTCCTCTGCTGAAGAAATTGGTGGTAGGCTTGCTAAGTGTGGTCTCTCTGAGGCACCGTAGTGCGCGTGCTTCAAAATGAATGAGCTTCTAGGTTTGGTCGTTGCGTTCTATTAGTTCACCACTAGGTGGCACTAAATTCTACACACTGTCCCTTTAAGTTGGTGGAATTATTATAATTTGACTGTTTTGCAGGTCTCCATGATGGTAAGAAAATCATGGCACACCAGTAAGAAGCCATTTCCTGAAGGAGGAGGGCGGACAGCTCTGCACTTGGCCTGCCAGAGAGAAAGTGATCATTGTGTGAGTACGAACAGTACAGCAATGCTATAGAATGGCCAAACATGCACACAAATATGCAGGCCAGGGGTCCATTCAATTGGTTGCACACACAATACATAGGTGGAAGTCCAATTTGGCCTTTTACCACTGCTGAGAAAGTAATGCACTCGTCGAAAGCACCCACGGTCCACCCCAGAATTCCCCCCGCCCACGCCACCACCTCTCCCCGTCTACGACTACGTTTTGGCGCATGACGGATGGCGGTCACAATACCCCTAACCGCGGCTGTTGAAGAATATTCCCAGGCCGAATTTTGGTCCCTCTAAGTCCCTGCCCCCCCCCAAGTTTGCTCCTAAAGAAAGAAAATCCTGGAACATCTGAAAAAGGCTTCAAACGAATGTATATAGCATCACGTTGTCTCTTTAGTTGACTTGATGTTTTTTTTTTCTTCTTCCAATCCAGAATGCCAGCAAGGTGGTATCCCTGTTGCTCTCTCATAGAGCCAGAACAGACCTCCTTTGGAGTGGACACTCACCTCTTTCATTGGCTATAGCAAGTGGCAATGACATGGTAACATTACTTTGACACACACTCTTAAACGGACAGTCTGAAACATCCACTAATCCTTTTACAGTCTAACTACTAATAATGTCTTATTTTGCCTGTGCAGTCAGTGGAGGAGCTGTTAAAAGGAGGTGCAGATCCCAACATTCCCTTGGGTTGCGGAGTTGGCAATGCCCTATGTGTTGTCACTAACTTCTGCTACCACTTGGATGGCAAAAGGGAAAAACTGGTATTTACCTACACATAGATATAGTAAAGTTCGCCAATGTATATAGGTAATATTAAAATGATTTTTGCAGTTCTTTAACATCCGCAACATCTGGAAATTTATTTAAAAAATTATGGTTATCAGTCATCTACATGAAAAATCTCAAATGACTTAGTGTCTTGACAAACAGGTTGAGTGGTTATCATGTCTGCCTTGCAGTTCTGAGGTTCAGTGTTCCAATATTCAGCCCTGGCCTTCCTGTGTGGTGTCTGCATCTTCTTTCCGTGCTTTCATTTGTTTCCTCCGGGTACAGCTTCCTACCACTTTCCAAGAACATGCAGTTTAGGTTAATTGAAGACTCAAAATTGTCTGTAGGTACGTATTTGAATGGCTGTTTGTCCATATGCACCCCGTGATTGCCTGGCGACCAGTCAAGGTTGTACCATGTCTCTGGCCACTCAAAGTCAGCAGCGTGTTCAAGTGAGCTCCAGCTCAACTGTGACCCTAATGAGGAAAAAACATCAGCAGGGAATTATTGGGAAAGTGTGTGTATTCATGTCTTTGTCATAGCTGGACATGTTAGAAAAGTCTGGTGCTGACATGTTGAAGCCAGTCCAGGTCGGTGATACGATAGGAAATGTGGTCGACTACGCACATCACTCCTTCGACCAGGTAAGACAACTTCATGAATTTTAACTAAATACATTTTAAGACGAATTAATGTGTCTGAATATTTACCACTACAATTTTGTCTCACTTTTGGAAAGTACAGTATGTTTATATGGGTTACCCTTGTACCGTATTTCTGGGCTATAAGCCGCACCTTTATATAAGCCGCACCCACTCTAGTTTTTAAAAAAGAATGAAAAAACGATATAAAAGTCGGACCGGATTATAAGTCGCACCTATCTTTGTTGAAAAATGAGATATTTACTATTTACAGTATGATTTTGAACTGTAAATGTACATGTATGTACCTGAACAGATTCTTTCTTAACAGTGCCTTTTAACAAGGAAGCAACTTTGCTGATTAAAATGGAACAGAACCAAGATAAAACAACCAATACTTATCTTCATTTTACTTTCCGCTGCCGCCTCCATCTCACCATAGATTCATTGACGCTAAGCTTGCGTGCAGCAGCGCAGTTTCCTCCCTGGATAGCAAGATGTGCATCATACAAACTTCTTTGTGTGGGTTCCATGAAGAGGGGGCAAGGATTTGAAAATAATTAACTGTTTGTAATTTGTTGTCCGTGTTCTATCTGCTGAAGAAAAAGTAGCGTATTCTTCTTTGCATTGATTTTTTTCTTAGTTTTGATTCAAATTCCGTTTGGATCGCCCCTAGCGGTGGAAGAAAAATCCACAGAATAGCCGCACCTTCATATAAGCCGCATGGTTCAAAACCTAGGAAAAAAGTAGCGGCTTATAGTCCGGAACATACGGTACTTTATTTTCAATTATTTTAATGTAGTTTACATTTTATACTAGGTGTAAATACAATTAAATGTATTGTGTTGCATCTTATTGTGTAATTCAGCCTAATAGCGTAATACTGCACTATTGTCTAGGACTTGCGTATTGCCCACACACCTTTCCATATCCTTAACATGGAGGAGAGAGAAACATTCAAAGCACGGCATCACCTCCTCAGCAAGCTGGGAAGTCTGCTGAGAGAGACTGCTGTCGACAGAGAGAAAGAACAACTGCAGAAAGAAAAGAAACTGCTACTGAATTGTAAGTTAAAGTAAAGTCACTGTGGTGACAATTTCAAATACAAGAGTTTCCCCACAGGTGAAAGCGCCCTTTTTTCTTCTGATGCCGATTCCAGCCATACAATTACACCTCCCGCAGCAGTCAGACAAAAGTACGAACACACATCAAAAACCTCTCATATTCTGCAGACGTATACTCCTATTATTTGTATCCTGTACGAGCAAATGAATCTTTTCTCAGGTCACCATCATTTAAGTTCTGCTACCAGTGCGGTCGATCTGCTGCTCCGAGGCTAACTGCTTGTACTCGCTGCCACAACGTTTTCTATTGCTCTACAAATTGTAAACTTAAAGCATGGGATGAGAGACACAGGGAAGAGTGTCTGCAGGGATCAGGTGGGAATCACACACCGTTTTATCAATTAACCTCAGGAACTTGAAAAAAACACAACTATGACTTAATTGCACGACTATTATTTTTTCATCTCTCCCTAACTAGCCTCTGTGGAGAGTTTTGGGAGAATGTTCCTGTTTCAGAACCAACAAGACTCCAAACAGTCGACTATTGCATTGAAATCCATGAAAAAACCCATATCTTCAACTGTCCAATTAAAATCCCAAATCGTGGGAATTGAAGATGTCTTGAAGAACCGTGTCAGCCTGAATGAAAACTACAGCTACAACTGACAGAATGCGTGACTCGCTTAGAAATTGGTTTGTACTTGACGTACCTAAATAGATCTGCACTCCTTTCTCTCAGTTTCATATTAAACAAAATAATTTTCCAATGAATGTATGATTCTTTGCTTATGTTTTGGCACTGTCATGGTTCTGTGAACTAAAATATTTACTGGTATTGATTTTGTATAAATTCAAAGCAAGCTTTTATATTTTATCAATCTATAGTGCAAAACTATGAAAAAATGCCTCTTTTTTTCACTTTTGTAAGTTGTATACACAGCCCTCCTTGGGTCAAAATGACCATCTTTGCAGACTGAACAGTTCATATAGTGATGTGTTATGAGGTTCTACTGATGGCCTGACCCTATTAGGTAGACTTCCTCAAGGAACTGATTTTCTGTGCTTCTTGTGCCAGTGCTACTTCCTATCCTCTGCCAAATCAGTGTGTGTCACAAATATCCATAGAAAGTACTCACTGTAGGCTATTGATTGTCTTGTGAGGAAAGATGTTGTAGTTACAGATACACATATAAACTTTTACTTAAAGACTTCTGGGGGTGGGTGGCACATTTAAAGGTGTGTGCTGAACTCTCGACTGCTTTAGCTTATATGAAGCCAAGAGTTCTCAAGTCAGAGTGCCACACCGTCAGAGAAGCCGGAAAGTAATTTTTCAGACTCATGATGGGAGTGAAACATGGAGAGCTTTAAATAAAGTCATTTTAAACAGTCACACTAGCACCAATTAAAGACCTCCAAGCTGTTGACAGCTCTCATCGCCTCTGCTGATTTGTTTTGTTTTTTCCAATGTGTTTTGAAATTATTGGTTGAACCTACTTTGTTATAATCACCATCAATCCAATATTTCATTATAACTAATCGTCCAATCACTATAGTAACTTCGTCTGTCTGTGACGTCACCCAATACATGTCGAAACCGAGATTTCTTTGTTAAAATAAATAAATAAATAATATGTCTTTGCGATGACGGCGGCGGACTTTCATCATAATGCCATTCATGATCTTTGGACACATCTTTAATCTCAAAGGATTTGAAATGTAGCGCACTTTTGGCCACACATGCATAGGGAAACACAGGAGGCGATAGTCTTGTAAAGCAACAATCGGCAAACGGACCCAGGTATTATTTTTACTGGCTTCCAGTTGAGTTGCTGTTTGAATGTTGTCAAACCGACAAACTGTTGTGACAGACCGGTTGCGATGAAGCCGCGGCCAGCGAGTCCGAACAGAGAAGTCGGCGAGGTGCAACGACAGGGTTTTAGTGTCCAGGAGTTTCTCGACGGTTCCAAATATGAGGGGGATTTTGTCAATGGTCTCAAACACGGCAAGGGTAGATACACCTGGAAAACTGGAGAGGTAAGATGAAACGGGGAGAGCCATAGCAACCGTGTTTAGTTCTGTTTACATTTGCCTGTTATTGATATTGCGCTGTTTAGATCGTGGAGCAACCTTTTTAATAAAACCTGTTGGAAGAGACCCATGCAGGGATTGGTGCCTTGCTCCAGGGTAACTCCAGCAAAATACAACTCTTGTGGGATCCAACCCTTTATGTTTGAGAAAAATGAAGAATACAATAATCAGAAATTGACATTTTTTAAAATGTTAAATGCTCAAATGAGGGTGATGTGGTTGCAATATTTTGGTTGCCTTTTAAATTAATGACAGAGTTTTTGTGTTTGTAACATCTTAGTGTAATGTATTGCAGTAATGCAGTTCTGCACCACTTTAATGGACCCCCGCTATTCGCGGGTTATAGGGACCCGGCCGATCCGCGAATAGTGAATAAAACAATAATGAAAAAAAATAATAATCTGAAAATCTGAGTGTGCCTAACCTTGATTATATGGGGGTCCACTGTATACAATACACATGTATTGTGTTTTAGAATAATACTTAGCTATATTTATAATTTTGCATGTATCTGTGGATGATTAAACAAAACTTGTGGCAAAAGTCTATGCAAGCAGTGCACACACCTCTGGTCCAATAAAATTGAAATGAATGGGAGCAAGCCCTATCGTTTTATTGATTAAAAAAGTGTGGTACAGTACATCATGTTGTACAGCACATTAGATCAGAATCCAATACAGGCTTACAAAGGTCCCACAAAAGTCCACATATTAAATAGCCTTATATGCAACGCGCCTTAGTCGGTGAAAACAACCCAGCATATTGTATTTCTACATATTGTATACTACAGTTAAATGGTGAATACCTTACCTTTGGAGCTCAAAGCGTTAAACACTATTTCCTCATTCACCTACTGATGACGCATGGCTACCAGTGTGATATACACCTCTGAAATATCAAATTTGCTTAAATTACATTTACTCATATGTATCATTATTAATGATATTTATTTATGTGATGACACTGATCATGTTAATGGTGGTGCTGACGGTTATTTGAATGACATGAAGTGTATGTCGCAGCATTCTTGCATGACGTGCACACTCGATGATATCAAAATGCATCCTCTCATGCAAATTGGTCCCCTCATAGACAATGGTGCCCCCCACAGATGATGGTGCCCTTACGCATTGTGTGTTATCTGCATATAAGGAGCGGCGACCCTGCACCAGCTGTAAATCAGTTAAAATGATCGCCAAAGAAAAACAAAAAGTACATTACTAAAATGCTGTCTGTTTGCACACAAAAAATCCAGTGGGTTAGAACAGTAAAGAGCAGTCCCAATTCAGCCAGACATTTTGTTCTGCAAGGTGAAATCTATTATGCTATGGAACTTCGTGTCTCTTCTTACTTCAGTTTACATTTCATCTGTGAGTAAAACATAACTAACATCTGCATCGTTTTTTTCTGTGTTCAGTTCTATGAGGGTTCTTTCTACAAAGACTACAGGCATGGTGATGGAATGTACTGTTGGCCAACAGGCAACAAATTCAGCGGCAAATTCTACCTTAATTGGAGAGAGGGCTATGGAAAACACATTTTTCCTGATGGAGCCACATTTAAGGTAACCTTAATCAGCGCTTTAAGTGGAAAAAAATAAATGTTGGTTCTCCCCTTACTCGACTGTTGCCAGGTAAAATAGGTGGCGGGTAACAGCTGATCCATCCATCCATCCATCCATCCATTATCCAAACCGCTTATCCTCACAAGGGTTGCGGGTGTGCTGGAGCCTATCCCAACTGTCAATCGGGTAGCAGGCGGGATACACCCTGATTTCCAGCCAATCACTAGGCACACAGAGACAAACAAACATCCGCACTCACAATTACACCTAGGGGCAATTCAGAGTGTCCAATTAAACTGGCATGCATGTTTTTGGAATGTGGGAGGAAACCGGAGTACCCGGAGAAAACCCACGCAGGCACGGGGAGAACATGCAAACTCCACACAGAAAGGCCGGGGCCGGATTCGAACCCACGAACTCTGCACTGTGAGGCGGACGTGCTAACCAGTTGCCCACTGTGCCACCCAAAATAACTTCTTTCAGTTTCAACTCGCTCTAAAATGGCACGATTGGAAATATGCTTCGAGCATGCAGTGGTTCACTCCGACTATTGGGAAACTCCAAGCGTTCCTGGAATTAGCCTTTAGGTTAAGGCAACGGTTGGATTATTATTACTATTTCTGACACACACTCGACACGCGAGACCGCCTCGCGACGCAGAAATGCGTGTAGCGCGAACCAGTACACACCGGATAATGTAGTCTAGCCATACGGGCATCCTAAAGCGCAAGAGAGAAATAGAAGAGAGACTACTGTGGGCTCATGTGAAGAGCCGATACAGTGTAGGAAGTCCCTCTACACTAACTGAGAAGTTCCGGTACTCCGTTCTGGTGCGTACTGGTTTGTACCGCCCACTTAAAGCACTGACCTTAATGAAATGGGCTTTATAGATGGTAATGAATGCTGACAAAGTACTCCTGTCTTTTTCAGGGTTTGTACCATGCTGACCAGAGGTTTGGTCCAGGTGTGCTCTGTGAGCCAACAGGATGTCAGGATGTAGGCATCTGGCATGGGAAGCATCTGATACAACTTTGTAACTCTGTACAAAGCAGCTTCAGCCTAAAAAACCTAACTGAATATGCTGCCTACTTGGAGCAAAACATCTTCTCACTTTCCCAAAGTCAGGTAAAATAAGTAGTAACTGTAAAATGGACAAACAACTATGATTTCACATATTATGTTATTGTATGAGTGTTGTGTAGCCAGGCTAATACGACACTGAGACCTAAGCTTTCTGACACTGAGCAGCTCTTGAGAATACCTTGATAGTCTTGAGATTTCATTGTAGCCTGCATAGATTAAAGACATTCCACAGGTGAACAGGCTAATTGGGAGCTGGTGGGTGCCATGATTGGGTACAAAAGGAGCTTCCTTGAATTGCTCAGTAATTCACGAGCAAAGATGGGGTGAGGTTCACCTCTTTGTGTATAACTGAGTGAGACAATAGTCAAACATTTGAAGGACAATGTTCCTTAACGTACAATTGCAAGGAATTGAGGGATTTAATCATTTACAGCTCATGATATCATCAAAAGGTTCAGAGAATCTGCAGAGAAATCACTGCATGTAAACGACAAGGCGGAAACCCAGCATTTAATGCCCGTGACCTTCGATCCCTGCATCAAAAAGCGACATTAATCTGTAAAGGATATCACCACATTGTGTCATAACACCTAACAAAAACAATGTCAGTAAATACAGTTTTGCGCTAAATCCCTAAGTGCGACTTAAAATTGTACTCTGCAAAGCAAAGGCCATTTATCAACCAAAATGCTGCCGGCATCTCTGAGCCCGAGCTCATCTAAGATGGACTGATGCAAAGTGGAAAAATGTTCTGTGGTCTGACGAGTCCACATTTCAAATTGTTTTGGGAAATTGTGGACGTTGTGGTACTGTCTTGGTTGACACGCCTCTACAACATTGCATCGACATCGGGGACAGGGCCTCTGGATTGGCAGACCGGGGTGAAAGTCCCCCTTTCTAAGAAGGGGTGATGGATGGATGGATGGACGGTTGGTTGAATGGATGGATTATTGATTGATTGATTGATCGACCGTTCATTAACAGATGGGTACCAACAATTTTGTCCATGTGTGTATCTCCAGGTAGACACAGATGAGAGTTGGCTGCTTGATGACAGAAATAATGCCTTGCCCTGTGGCATTGAGAGTTATTCCACAGATGGCGACCACCTACCATTGCCCCCGGGGCGTAGAAGAGAGTTTGATGAACATTTTTATGGCCAACTGTGGGAACCTGATTGTCATGAATATGAAGGCTATAAACGAGAGCCACATGCCAGTCTGCCCTTACAAGCCCGTATTTTGACTCACATTCACAAACACAGGTCAGAAAAGTAGTAAACCCTTGCTAAAAAAAATGTGGAAAACCAACTGCATGTTTTACATGTATGACTGTATTGAGTAAAAATGAAAATGTAGTCACATAAGTGTGTATCTCTCAGACAACAGGCTGAAACTTTAGACTGGGATGTTGCAGCAGTCCTTTCAATGGAAAGGGACCGTTTTGGTCCTAAAGGACATTTGGAAATCACATCAGAGCTGTTGATCCATCAGGCTTCCGTAGGAAAAGGACCAGCCATTTTAAAGATACTCCTAGACGGCCTTGTTCACCCTGATGTAGCTGATTCTCGGGGGCACACTGCACTGATTGCTGCCACAGTAATGCACAATACATTTCTTTATCCTGGTCTTTTTTTTAAATGTGCTTTACAAATAAATGGGATTGGATTGGCTTCTTTTGTAAGTTAATATACATCTCACGGAACATACAATTATGATCGTTTGTGTAGAAATGGATTGTTTGTTGCTAATGTTGCCAACAGTCTTGTTTTGATGTAATTTGTAACATGTTTTTCTTTCTTTCAGGTGAACTGTCATAATGATGTAGTCCAATTGTTGTTAGATTTGGGTGCTGACATTGACAAGGTGAATTGCGAGGGGATGTCGGCTTTGGCTGTGTGCCATGTACTCTACTATCCTTTTCAGTCTCTATACACGTTTGATGGGCTTATAACCAAAACACAAGTAAGACTTTACACACTATTTGTAATAAATTCTGAAAGAATTCGGACCCCATTTTGTTTCCCCATCAACATTACTTTACACAAGAAGTTATTTGGTTATGTTTTCCGAATTGAACCACATGGTTCAATGGATGACAACATAATCCTGTTTTCAAATGAGAAACAAATTATTTTTCCAGTAAGTGTCCAAAAACAGCTTTTGCTATATGTAATATTTAATATGGGTTGATGCAGCATGTAGTGAGTGTAAATTTGGAGGAAAAAAGTATTTGGCAATTGAAAATTAATTAAAGGAAGGGTCTGACTTCTTTCTGAATTCAATTTATTGGGTTACTTCAAGAATATTTTCATCAAAGTAAACTCTGATTGTGTATATAATATATTTCCAGAGGGCATCTCCTTCAATATATCATCAGATTAAACAGGTGGAGTCGCCTAAACGTTCTCCGTCGAGTAAGAAAGTAAGAGGAAAAGTAAGAACCAGACGGGAAGATGGCAAAGTAGAAGGCGGTGATAAAATAAGAGATTATATTGAGGCTGAAGGGAGGGATAAGGATGACAGGGGGAATGAGGAGAAGGTGCTGCTTTCAGAACGCTCCATTGAGGTGAAGGAGGGCCATATTGTATTAGGCAGCGTGAAGTGGAAAGAATATTCATCTAAAACTGCTAAGGTAAGGACCACAAATAGCCAACTTTCAAAACTGAAATACATACAAATCAGCCTCTTTAAACTTAATGCGTTGTTTTCATCCAACCCTGCAGCAGGACACAAACAAAAATATGAACCCAGTGCGTTGTTTTGACTCTGCCTGCTGCATGTACAACTACGGCATCCATGTCACAGAGAGAGTTCTGCAGGGAGCGGCTGAAGCTCTGAGTCACGCTTGGTTTCAGCAATATTCTGGTGATACTGAAGAGACTGTTCGCAAAATGGCTGCAATGAAGTTTGAGTACGCCTCCTCCACTGATTGTATCATGTCCGGTTTTTCCTCCGCCATGCTGTCATATCGATTAATAGCATGGCTTTGTGTCACCAGGCATCGTGTTCGTTTGACCACATTGAATCTGCTCCTGGATCGGGGAGCTGACCCTAACACTTCCAGAGTTCCTTTACCTGTCATCTTTTTGGCCATTTTGGCAGCAGATACTAAGACTGTCAGGAAACATCTACTCTGTGGAGCAAAAACAGATATTTCTCTTCCACCTGAGGTAGTATTCCGTTTGGAATCAGGTCCGACGTTTGAATTTATTTGTGCAACTGATATTTTTTGTATTTTCCCAGTGCTATATAGTTAATACAATAAGAAGGCTGGATAAGTTTAGTATTGCCATAAAAAGAAGTAACTGTTGTGAAATATTGGTGCGCATTACGACATTATGCAAGTCAACCTCCAGTTTGTGGGAAGATCAGAAGACAAAACATTTGTGGGAAAAAAAGCCAATTGTGGGTTTTAAAGTAGTGAGGAGATCTTTTATGTTTTATGTTTTGCAAAAGCCATCTAATAATGTCATTGTGTGGTAGAGGAAAGGCCTTTATCCCCTACATGTAGCTGCAGCACTGCCAGGTCTAGAAGGTCCCGAAATCACTAAACTGCTACTGCACGCTTTAACGGATCCTGATGCACGGGCATGCGACCAGGACGACATCTATGAACCAGACAAGGTGTGCAGAAAACCCTCGCTATTCACACAGGATAGGGACAGAGCCCTGCTGTGGATAGGAACCAAATGCAAGTAATTGACACGCCCCTAAAAATGGAATTGTTTAAAAATGATTTGATTAATGCACCGCAAGGGAGCGTGTGCATGCACAAAGACTCTTCATATCGTCCACAAACAATCCAAGCTAAGCTTACCTCCTCCCTGGCACACAAGAACTTAGTATAATAGAAAGTGAACAAAAAATGCAAATAGGTGAGTTTTTCAGCAAATACGTTTCGGTTTCACAGGGGGATTAAAAAATCGTGAATAGCTAACTGCGAACAGGCATGCATTCACATTGTAGATCTTTGGTAATAATTTGACATTTTGTTCGTTCAATTGGTAAAGCAACTTTTATTTTACAGGGTTCCACAATAACAAGAAAATCATGGAGGGTCAGTGAGAAGCCACGTCCTAAAGAGGGAGGTCGTACAGCTCTCCACATAGCTTGCCAGAGAGACAGTGACTATTGTGTGAGTTAACGCAACATGAGGGTGCATTTCTGTCCAGATAACAGACGCATGCAAAAAAAAAAAAAAGTGAGTTATGCATGTTCTAGAGCTGTGACTCTCACAAGCCAGGCCACTTTGGGGTACTGGCATGTTGGGGTTTGGGCACGTTGGGGTACTGGCACATTGAATTTGAAATTTTGGGAAAATGGCACAGTGAACCTCTACACATGGATTTTTTTTTATTCTGCCAACCATGATACATGTGAAAAGTTTCACAAGTTTTCATGCATGTTTAGACCCTCATCTGTGGGTCTCTTCTCAAGGTTTCTTTTTTTTTTCCCCTCAAAATGGGATTTTGAGTTTTTCCTTGGCCAGTTGGGGGCTTGAATCACTGGATGTCGCCAATCGTCAGCTTGGGGCCTGTTAAGGCCTTTGAGACTCCTTTGGGACTAAGGGCTACACAAATGAAAAAAAAAATAACCCAACTCCTGGTTGGCAACAGACACAAACCCATGGGAAATAATCACTAAAATACAATATAGATTATCTTTTTTTTAACTCAGTTAAAAAGCGGCTTGTCCTCCATTCACTGCTACACCACACTTTTCAAAATTCTCTGAATAGAAAAGATCTTGGGAATTTTGTTCTGTGTTGAGTGGGAATGAGTTCTGTGCATTTTTAAGCCTTCAAAAACAGCTTGTTTTACTTGTCAAACAGTGTTTCACAACAGCAACAGCTTTTGATGAAACGATTTAGGTAATTTCACTTTCAAAGATGAAACAGCCAAAGTTTGAAGTACTTATGATGAAATCTCTTGGAAGTTCAATAAAATACGGCCTTGGAAAATTAGACAACATTTGAAAGATAATTAAAAATGTCTGACATCCTGTTAGGTTCAGGGTATGGCTCCCAACAGACTGTTTTTGGGCTGTTTCATACCTAGATGAAACAGAACTATTTAACAAAGCAATATTAAATATTAGTAATAGTGCATGGGCCCTGTGGGTTTATCATGTCGTTTGATGACCTAGTAAAGGGATGGGAGTCAAACCTTTACGAAAGTATTGGAAAAAAATGACTTTACTACTGTGGCTTTTCACACACTGGATAAGCGCACATTATTCTATAATATCATAAACCATAATCATAATCATAATTAAATTATACTAATAATAACAAGAATAATAGGGCACAATGGTCGACTGGTAACCACGCCCATCTCACAGTGCCGAGGTCGTGGGTTTGAATTAGACCTCATAGCAAAAGCAGTACCATCTACCGTCAGTCAACACACTAGTCGAAACTGACGTTCTTCAGAGGCTGAAATGGGGTAGAACATAGTTAAAGCATCAGAGGTGCACATCATTTGGCTAATGATCATTACTACTAATCCTCTCCTGTGGATGTACAATTGGGTCCAGACATATTTGGACTGTAACAAAATACGTAATGCTAATACTAATAATATTTGACAGAAGTACCTAAAAAGCTCACTGCAACAACTACTTGTCCAGTACTGTATTTTTGTGTCTCAGAATAATCGGCATGGTTATTTTCATACAGAATGCCAGCAAGGTAGTATCTCTCTTGCTCTCCTATAAAGCCAGCACAGACCTCCTCTGGAGTGGACATTCCCCTCTTTCTTTGGCTATAGCAAGTGGCAATAACACGGTACATGACTTGTCACACATTTCCAAACACGGACCAATACTCAATTTGTGCCCTCTCATTTTGGCTTTTTTTCTGGTGTTTTCCCTGTGTAGGCAGTGGAAGAGCTGTTAAAAGGAGGTGTGGATCCCAACCTTCCCTTGGGTCGCGGCGTGGGTAGTGCCCTTTGTGCCCTTGGAAACTTCAACTACCGTTTGGATGCCAACCGACCAAAACTGGTACTGACCAACACTCGTATTTCTAAAACGTGTTTGTTCCAACGCTGGCTTGACTTGCCAACACCACTAGTTACGAGGGGTTGAACTGACTAGCGAAACGGACGCCGTGCCAACTTTACGCTCCACAATGACGGTTAGAGCTTTGAAACCAATAAATGGCCAAAACGTGTTTTTAGCATGAACAAATCGGATGCCTCACACAGCAAACGATCAGTGATGCCACAACCATTTAGACATATTTTTTCTAAAAATGTGACTGGTATATAACAAAAGCTGAAGTTTACTGAAAGCCCATCTGAAAAGGCAGCCCCTAATGCTAGCTGATGAACAGTCCAAATCACCACGCCAGCAATAATTGGCAAATTCACCAAATTCCCTTCTTGTAGCAGATGAAATACTTTAGCATCTGTTTAGACGCGGTATGAGGAGGTCGAGCGGTGTTCAATCAAAACTGTCTTGTGAAAATGCAGGAAAAATTACTCTTCATCCCGCAGACAGCTAAAAAGGCCACACGGGTCCTCCTTCAAATGGACTCACCACCTGTGGGATGGGCCATAGAGGTCGGGCAAACCCTGCCGCCCAGTTCCTAAAATGCTGCCTACTATTCCAGTCTTTCACCTGTTGTTACTTTCACAGTACAGTGTTGAATCCTTAGGTCACATTTTGTGTAATGTATGTAAATGTACGCATGACAATTGAACACTCTGAATCTTCCCATAGCTGGACATGTTAGAGAAGGTTGGTGCAGACATATTGATGGCAGTTCACGTTGCTGATACTATCGGAACAGCAGTGGACTATGCACACATCTCCTTCAACCAGGTGACAAAATTTACAACCCAATATTAACCAACTGGGAATGTTTTAAACCTATTTCGAGGGACTTGTTGAACATTTATTGTATAGTTTTGACTTTACAGTTCTGTATTCGATTTTCAACCACACAAATGAACGTACAAATGTTTGACATCATGACTATGCAAAAACAACACAAAACTGTCAATGCTACTCTCTAGGACTCTGGTATAGCCCATACTCCCTATCATGCTCTGAGCATGGAGGGGAGAGAGACATTTAAAATACAGCGCCAGCTGCTAAGCATGATGGGAAGTATGCTGAAAAAGAGTGTTGTCCAGAGAGAAAGGGAGCACCTCGAGAGAGATGAGGACCTTGCACAGAGTGGTAAGTACACACGTGAGCAAAATTGTTGATACCCCTACGAAAGAAAAATAACACTAATAAAAGAAAGAAAATAATGATACAAGTAATAATACATTTACAAATTACTGAAAATTAACCAATGAAATTAAATATTGCTTTTGAATTGTGGTTCAAGAGAATTATTTTTTTTGAAAATCCTCTCTAATCCCTGGGCAAAAATTAAAGTAAAAAGTAATAAGTAAAAATATAATATTTTGTCTATAATTTGATAACTTAAAATAATTTGTACAATTAAATACTTTAAAAATGAATTTAAAAATAATATAGCTGGCTGCCATGTCCATTATCAGGACACTACACTGAAAAAATGGTGTGTTGAATTTACTCAATTTTATTTCATCAAGTGGTTGCATAAAATAAAATGATCTGGACTGAGGTACATTTCAGGGAGTCTACACAAAATATCTATCAGGATACAGATGGTTTTATTTCTTGTTTATTAATTTTTTTTCAGTGTACACTGAAAAAAATGATAGTTTTAGAATTTACTCAATTATAAAGTTATTTCTGTGACGACTGAAGATGTATTTTTCCTCCCATATAAAGGTGCAATTTCTTATGATGCCAAAACTATCAAACAAAGTGAACCTCAAACTGCATTAAAACTAAGGTACAGTAACAAAAGAAACGTTTTGCACTTACCATCCAATTCTTTTAACTAGTGCTTATGGTAATGTGTCATGGAATCTTTCCTTAGGTCACCATTTAAGTTTTGCTACCACTGTGGTCGCTCTGCTGCTGTGAAGCTAACTGCTTGTACTCGCTGCCACAAAGTCTTCTACTGCTCCATGGCCTGTAAACTTATAGCATGGGACGAGAGACACAAGGAAGAGTGTCTGCGGGAGACAGGTAGGAATCAGTGCCCGATTTGCAAATGAACTTTGCGAGCTTGAAAGATCCAAAATATTAATTCAACACCCATTCGAATTGAAAGGTTTCAGTAAAGCTCCAGTCAAATATTCTGATAAATATCTGGAATGCTTTCTTGTATTTTTGATATTGAATACATTGACTAAACACTGTCTGTTGCCTTGCATCTCAGGATCTATTCCAATCACTTTTGAGAAGAGAGTCATGTTTCAGGCCAAAAAAGGACCCAAGACTGTCATATTTTCATCAAGGAGACCATTTCACGTCCAATTTAAATCCAACGTCATGGTTATTGAAGACAATATCGCAGAGTGGCAATCTATCAACATGAAGGAAAACTACAGCTACAATTGATGCACTGTTGTAGCTTATCATTTCTGCATGGGCGGGCTGGAGCATATTCCAACTGATTTGGGTTTAGAGGCAGATTACATCCGCAATTGATCAGTCGATTATGGAGCTCACCAATTCACCCACACAGAGTTTAGAGTGTTCAGTTCACCTAAACTGCATGTTTGCATTTTACCACCATTGGGCTAATAGGTGATGTTTACTTTCTACTTTGTGTATACCTTCCCCAGTTGTCTACTGTATGTGCTCTCAACGTTATATCAACAAATTCATCGTTTTGAAGTATGGACCTGCCAATTAAACTACGTCATCACTATGAATTTACAATGTCAATTTGTTGAGTATAAAAATGTTAATTTTGTTGTTGTATTTTTGTCTGTATGTGTCTAATGACATACTTTTAAAAAATAAACACAACAGAGTTCCATAAAATTCAACCTAGGAGAAGGAAGAGACGTAACCATTACATTTTGATGCAGTATTTTTATAATTAATCATCCATCCAACTTCCCTGTACTGCTTATCTTTCTGACGGGTTGCCAGCCAATCTCAGGGCATGAATCGACAAACAACCATTGACAATCACATTCAGGCCTTCGGACAGTTTAAAAGAGTAATTGACCTACCATGCGTGTTTTTGGAATGTGGGGCCGGTCGGATGCACTGCCAAAGTGTCTGAAACACCTTTAGAGACACCTTATGGTAGGGAAATTAGCATTCTCTTCCTGGGCAACAGCCCTGGTGGACATTCCTGCAGTCAGCATGTCAGTTGCATACTTTGAACCAGTCGAACGTGATATATGGTTAAGATATGGTTGCAGACAATGACAATATCGACGTCTTTGTACCAGAATAGAGGATGGTACTTACCACTCTATTTTTTTAAAATTAAAAATAGTGCTCCTCTTGCACTGACACTTAAGTTTTACATTTTCGATTAAAGAATAATAAAATAAGTCCTGTGTGAAAGCCACATGTCTAAGTTTCTATCTGCCTCAGGGACTGAGATATCAATTATTTTGTGGGTGTTTGAAATCTGGGAGAACCTCAGGTTTAAGAGGGTGATTCTATAGTCGCTCGTAGGTTTTGGTGACATTTTTAGCCAGGCGCTTTAGGCCTTAATGGGTTAAGTATGGCTCCTCCGTTTGAGTAGAAAATACAACAGAATAAAAATATTGCAGTACCTATGTTTTGTAGTTGTACTTCATAAAAACAAATATTAACATTCTTTTGTTTTAAATGTTCTGTGGAAGTTACAATGTCCCAGCATAAGCTATTTTTAGAATAGACACATGGGCTAGTCATGCTGCTAAGGACTCCTAGTTAGCACCTAACTACTCTCCTTGTCTAGCTTGCACTGTAAGAAGGCATTTTGTGCATCTACAAGGGTGAAAATGCGAGCCCTGGGCAGCTTGTATAGCACATCTTTGAGTGTGTGCATGATGTAGTGAAACCTCTTTAAAGCCTGATTCAGTGACTTGGGGTCAATGCAGATTCTCCGTTTCTCTGGCTGCCTGACGATCACCATGTTGCCAACCCACTCAGTGGGCTCCGAAACTAAGGTTAAATGGCCGTCTTTCTCATATTTGTCAAGCTGAGCCTTGACTGCCTCCCTGAGGGCCACTGGGACGTTGCGTGAGGAAGCCTGCACTGGGGCTACATCTGTGTTTAACGCAACACAATCATATGTCAGTTTTTGTTGATTATGGCGGTGCTATGTGGACAAAAGCGGTAGTATTTTGACAAACATCAAAAACATTTCCAATGCACGTCAGCGCGTAGTGTCGTGAAATCCTGAGCTCTCGCTGACCTGCAAGTTGGACTGAATTACATTTCTATTTCCAGTGGCTGTGTGAAAGATGAATAGCGATGAGGTAATTAATCTAATTTTGTTCAAACAATACTAGTCATTTTTGTTTTTGTTTTGGAGCTTCTGCCATGACACCAGTAGACGTTCGAATCGACTTCCGTCCTTATAACAAAAGGAGGAAGTGAGTATGCCGTAAAGCTATTCAGAACATTTTTTTTGTTTGTGTGTGTGTGCCAGGGTTGCTTCCATCCTCCTCAAAGTTTCTTAGTGCCAGTAAAAATGATACAGACCCCCCCAGGCCATGACAAAAGTCCCATTCAGCTACTTGTAAGTCAATGTTTCATCCAAAGAGTTGTGAAAAAAAATGTATTAAGGTCGATTTCCTGCCCAGTGCTGCTTTAACTGAAAATGAACATCCCCTAGGAGTGACTCAACTGGATCATTGATGATGTCATGGTAGGTCTGCACAAAGTGTTATCTGGTTAGTGGCTGTGAGCTGCCATGCCCTACCATAAACCTAAGTGTCACTTCTCACCTGATAACAGAGGTTTCTGCCCGCTCATTACTATATCAAATTGTAGCTTGTGTGTTTACCCCCTCACCTCACAAATATGCCTATTGAATGCATTGATTGGTCTGAATACAACACCAGTCTGGTCTGGCTTGGCTGTACCTTGGCCTCAGGAGCGAGTCTCCTCATATCTTTTATGCTCATGACATTACATGTTGCCCCTGAATCTAGCGGGCACCTCTGAGTTCCTCCATTCATTTTAATATTGGCAAACCACTTTTTTCCCCGTCCCTGAACAGCCTCGATGCTCTCTGCAGTGTATATATGTGACTCTGTTTCAAATTCAGACCTGCCCAATTCCTCAGGCACCTCGATGTCTGCTGCGTGTGGCTTGGGACCTTTTCATACACACCTTGGCAAAATTATTTGTTATCCCACAGTGGCGGCAGGTTTTTCCAAATGTGGGGCAAAGGTCGCGCCCGCGCCTGTGCTTGTTACCGCAGAATTTGCATGTTGTGTTTTCACTTGGCCCCGGGGTCTGAAATTGACTCTTGTCAAGGCATTCCTGCCACTGCCGTTTCTCATTCCACGGCACCGAACGTTTTTATAGACGGCTTATTTTTGTTCGTATGTGTTTATAAACTTATTATTTTGTTTGTGCGCAATATACACTATTAACATCTATAGGAGCATACAATAAAATAAATTTAAAAGCATTCAAGCGTGCCTGTATTTCCTTATTCTGACATCACATAACCTGTACCTCCCACCTGTTACTGGGGCATACCATTACAAAAGGGGCAGGGGGCAATATCACAATCCCTATAACAGTTAGTGGTACATGTCGTATGTGTTAGCATGGCGGTTAGCCACTTGCGATTATCGTTAGTATCTTGCTAATCACCAATTAGCATCCTCCTCTACTCATTTTATTACAGTAAAATATGATACAACATAGTAAAATAGTGTTTAACATTTCTAGGACTCTGATGGGTTTTAACCAATTTCTTTACTAAGACATTGTTAAGATAAAATAGCTTATTATATAGCACAGAGGCATAGCCTCGTAGCAAGCAGAGGCCTTGCTTACTGGCACTCAACGTGAGAGCTCATCCAATGGAAAACAGCTCCTCACATCAATATACGTGACGTGGACACATCGTTGTAAAAAGGTTACGGTAACAGGGTTGCGTGCATGTTGTGTGACACACATTCCATGAATGATAATTAGTTTGTGGAATATTATTTTTAACAAAACAAATGTTCCCACAGTTACATGAGACAGCAATGAAACGATTAATAGCAAAATGAAAAGAAATTAAATTTTCATTTAAACAGTTTTATTATTTGAGATTCAATTTGGCCATTAGGTGGGTAAGACAAGAGAAAAATTGCATTTTATGGGGTACTCCAGAATTATTTGGTATTTCTCGGCACAAGTAAATTTACTCAGAAACGGCATGTTTTAGTATTTTGTATACGGATTAATACAATTTTGATGGGAAGTAAAATTTCTTCATCTGTTGTTTGTCATTCTCCTGTCCAATGTCACTTATTTGGATGAAAACACACTACTACAACTACACTACTACTAAAAAAATGTTTTTTGTTCATCCGTGTCAGTAATGAGTAACAGGCAGCGCGATTAAAAGCTCTTCCACTAGATGGCAGAATGTACATTAAACTGTGCATCCACTTCTTGTGACGTTTTTAAGTGGTGTGCTGCAGCACAGTGATTACTGACTAAAGACATAACGTATTTCAGTACTACATAACACGCAGTTATTTTAGAGCTAACCCAAGAAAGAACGAGAGGGGGACTGTTCGTGCTGTTAGTGAACCCTTTTTACTTCTTCTAAACAATGAAATACACGGAAACAAAAAGAGGGCCCTGCGTCTTAGTGACAGAAGGACCACATATGTGTCCACGTTGTTGTTGGGCTTTTTTTGGCGGACAAGGCGAGAGCGAGAATTACCGTCGAGGCTGCCTCCAACTTCCTAAATGATCCTCGAGAACATGAAGAAGTCGAACGTTTGTCAAATGTAATCACAGGAAAAGAATGAACTCAATTTTTAATGTGATTTTTAGAGAACACTGATGCAAAACAAAAATGCCGTGACCCGGATTCGAACCGGGGTTGCTGCGGCCACAACGCAGAGTACTAACCACTATACGATCACGGCTGCACGTGAAAATGCCTCACTTTACGTTATAAGTACTTTTGGGTACTATTGTGAGCAGAACCGAAAAAAAAACACGAACACTAAGAGACAACTCCTGTCTTATTAGGGTCACGTGAATTAATTTATTGATTGAAAACAAAAGTAACTATGGATTTACCTGAAAAATATCAACATTATCAATTATATTTATATTGCTTATTTCGTTTGTAATTTCGAGGCTGTAAATAAAGCTTTATTAATTGATCGATTATTAAGCAAAAACAAACGTAACACTTGTCAAATTTGGAATTAAATTAATTAAAAAGTCACAAATAATCATCAACTTCCTTGAAAGAGCAACTTCGGAAGCAAAAAAAATGATTCTTTTTATTCAAATAAAAAATAAATGTTAGCTTCCATGGAAAAAACATCATAAATAGAAAGAAAATGTTAATATCTTGAGTAAATATTTGAAAAAAATGTTTTAAAAACTTTTTTGAAAACCCGATATATACCCTTTCAAATTCCGCGTTTTGAACTCACGGAATAAAAGTTGTCCAAGTCCACTGGTGCTCCTCTTCAACTAAATGAAAACTATTGATTCAGATCATTAAAGACAAATAAATACATTGTGAGATAAATGTGACAAAACGACGTCAAAACGTTTTCTTTTTCCTTTCTTTTCTCCGGCATGAACGCGGAAGTAGGAAATAATCCTTTCCTCGCCAGATCTTTGCCGAACTTTCACGAAAAGCACACTTTTGGTTTGAATGGTCGATTGCTCGGACAATAAGCGTGGACCTCAGGTGCCTGGCTCAAGGCTAGTCTTTAGTAGCGCACCTGTAGCCTCAGTTTGAGGTTGACTCACTTCAGGTCGATGCCGTCCTTGCGTTCCTTTCGTTCCTTGCGTTCTCTGCGCTCACGTCTCGTTCAAAGAGCTGTTTTTCGATGTAAGTGCAGTATGGACACGCTCAACTTTACATTTCATTTTGCCACTCTAAAAGTGACTTTTTATTCTCATATAAATAAATTAGTTAACCACAAAAAGTTAGGGTTTTTGTCAAAAAACTTTGCAAGAATTAATAAAATCAATACAGTATTTGGTTTAAAATGTTTTTGCCATTTGACTCTATGTAAACTACTTTTTTTGCCCAACCAATACCAAAATCATTCTTTTTTTGCAGTCTAAATAAATGTCTATGCCCCCTTGAGGCCGAAAGGCATCTGCATGAATTCGAAAAGACTGATGAGTCTTTTAGGCACATCCTGCGCGTGAACTGGCACTTGATGGCAGGGTCGCTGCCACCACTAAACTGAAAAGTCAGATGGTGCACCCCACCCCAACCCGATATAACAATTTGCGCGTGTGTAGAGGGTACGGCTGACAGGTAAATGGTTACATACTGTAAGTAGTTACCTGTTTAAAAATGTAGTTTGTAATGTAATCTAAGTGCCATAATACGAACGTAATGTAACTTGAATACATTTAATTGATTTTGGATTACTCCGATGCTAGATGTGTAGAAAAAAAATCAGTAAAACAAACAAAAACAAAAAAACTCAGTACGATGTTTAATTGTAAATATTTCATTGGTCTTTTCTGTCTTATGGCTGTTTAATACGCATGGTTTTGAAATGCTGGAGGAAGTCTGAGCACCCACAATTCAAATCCAAAGCAGAAGAATGTGAGGGAGACATACGAACCACTTGTGCACAATGCGGCAGAGATAGATAGATAGATAGATGGATGGATGGATGGATGGATGGATGGACGGACGGACGGACAAATAGACAGACAGACAGACAGAGAGACAGATAGATAGATAGATAGATAGATAGATAGATAGATAGATAGATAGATAGATAGATAGATAGATAGATAGATAGATAGATAGATAGATAGATAGATAGATGGATGGATGGATGGATGGATGGATGGATAGATAGATAGATAGATAGATGGATGGATGGATGGATGGATGGATGGATGGACGGACGGACGGACGGACGGACGGACGGACAGATAGATAGATAGATAGATAGATAGATAGATAGATAGATAGATAGATAGATAGATAGGCAGACAGACACACGGACAGACACACAGACAGACAGACAGACAAACAGATAGATAGATAGATAGATAGATAGATGGATGGATGGATGGATGGACGGACGGACGGACGGACGGACGGACGGACGGATAGATAGATAGATAGATAGATAGATAGATAGATAGATAGATAGATAGATAGATAGATAGATAGATAGATAGATAGATAGATAGATAGATAGATAGATAGATAAATTCATTTGGTGAAGGAAAGTAGATTTGGTAGCTTCCCAAAGTTTTTCCGACCTTTCCACATGACCAGTTTGTTAACTTGTGAAAGCCAATATCGAAAAGATGAATTCGCTTGTTTGTATTTTTATTCCCAGTAACAAATTTAGCAGGTGATATTGGTAATATGGCGTTGATATAGTAAGGCTGTGGGCGAATAGTGAAGTGTACTTACAAGTTGCGGGCGTAGGGCTATATAGCATGCAAGCTCTTTGCGCCCCTCCATGAATAACAAGCAGTCTGGATGATTTTGACAGTTCACACGTTTCTTTGTAAATTTTATTTAAAATAAATACGCCCTGAAGTGAATGCGATCAAAAACAGTCACCAACCATTCCCTTCGAGTCACCGCGCTGAAATCAACACGATGCAGCCAGTTCTGACCTGTCTGAGTCATTTAATTGCTGGCCAACAAAAACCTATACGTGGGATGACCACTTAACGCTGAAAAATCTTGTTTGCAGTTGGCCAACAAGTTTTGAGAGGCGAGCGGCGAGGACTCGACTATGCCGTCTCTCTCCCCATATTAAATATATTATTCTGCAAAATAATACGTAACGCCAGTACATATATTTCGTTACTCCCCGAGCCTATGCGCACGCATGACGTACGTGCTCGACGATGTTGTAATGTGTCCCTACGGACGAGATGGTATCCCTCACGGACGATGATGCCCTACATGCTCAGCGTATAGGGAGCAGCTGCCCTGCCTGATGCGCGCACCAGGTCCACCTTGTTAAAGATAGTGACCCTCGCCAGGTGGAGAAGTCCTGTATGTGCATGTTGGGATATTGATCTGGGATCGTGGCATTGTTGAGACGACGAAAAGTTCCACATACATAAGGGGGAAGCCACGTGGTATTCGAGCACCGCACATAGTGGCGAACGCTCGCGCCCAGCAGTCTCATCGATACGGAGGTCAGAACAAGGTCCCAGCCAAAACACCTTCCACCAAAAGACACCTCCACATACCCGGTGCCGTATGTACGTTTGGGCGTGCCATTAGCGGCATCCATTCGGCGGCTGTGTCCGCCCGTCATAGTGTCTACCAACTGTGCCGATAGGATGCTGCATTGTGCGCCGGTGTCAGACATCGGCCATAGATGGAATTGGTAATAACTGCTAATGAGCACCAGTCCTGGCCTGGGGTTTCCCTGGCCCCTTGACACTGCATGATTTGGAAAACTGCTTGGCCTCAGCACCAAACCTGGCACGGCAGAGATACAACCCATTATCACATTGGCAGCGGGCCATCACGGTGTTCGTAGTGTTCTGACGGTGAGACAGAGATGTCCTGGTTGGGAGTGAGCGCATGGAAAAAGTGTCGGCGATTAGCAATAAAAACACCGTCCGCCTCCACAGCAAGCGCATGGTAGTTTTTGGAGGAGAGCGGGGGGCGCTCACCTGTTTTCTGAAGTGAGTCATGATTGGTCAATACATGAGCCCTGAGCAACTGTGATGTCATTTTCAGTTGACAGAAAATGACAAAATAGCTGCCCCCTGAGTTGGACAAAAACGGGTGGATTTCACTCATTAACTCATATTCCACATGATATCAGTCAGAATGCCCCGTTTAGACTAGTGGGGCTGCATAGAACATATTGTAAAGAAAATGCCATCCCCATTAAAGGTACATGTTCCTGGTGAATGTCTCTGCCTTGTGGGTCACCACAAAACAGAGAACAAACTTGACGGCATTTTTGAAAGTCTGTCACCGATTAACGGCCCTCGTGTGGGAAGAGAAGGTTTGACCAGTCCAACTTCAACTTCAAGCTGCCTCTGGATATCCTCAGGAAGGTTTGCGCTTGCCCTACATGTTTGTTTGCTGCATGTTTGTCATCAAACAATAATGTAAATGTCAATCCAATTATCTTATCCTGCTTCTTCCCCTTCTTTGCACTGCTGGCAGCTTTGGGACCTGAGCAACTTTGATAAAGACGGACATCTGGACAGAGACGAGTTTGCCGTGATGAGTCATTTTACAGCTTTGCCAAATTCAAAAACTCACCAAGTTTTGCCTACTTTTTCATTGGACTGCATTTTATTGTCACTACATGTCACGAGGCAACAGAAATGCAGATGGAAGCTAAACAGATCCAGATTCAGATGCAGAACACTTTATTAATCCCAGAAGGGCAATTCAGTTTTACAGTCAAATCGTCCATACTACATTAGTAACAACAACAACCAAGGGAAATAAATGCATACACACATAGGTGGCACGGTGGTCGACTAGTTAGCATGTCCGCCTCACAGTCGTGGGTTCGATCCCGGCCCCGGCCTTCCGATGTGGAGTTTGCATGTTCTCCCTGTGCCTGCGTGGGTTCTCTCCGAGTACTCTGGTTTACTCCCACATTCCCAAAACATGGATGGTAGGTTGATTGGACACTCTAAATTGGCCCTAGGTGTGATTGTGAGTGCGGATGTTTGTCTCTGTGTGCCTTGCGATTGGCTGGCAACCAGTTTGGGGTGTCCCCTGCCTACTGCCCGATGATAGCTGGGATAGGCTCCAGCACGCCCGCAACCCTTGTGAGGACAAGCGGTATGGATAATGGATGGATATATATATATATATATATATATATATATATACATATATATATATATATATATATATATATATATATATATATATATATATATATATATTAGGGCTGTCAAAGTTAAAGCGTTAACTATGGAGATTAATTTAAATTTTAGAATGCATTACAACAAATCAACTCTGTTAACTCAGTTTTATTATATTGTGCATGTGAAGTGTAGGTATTGTTGTTGTTCAGTCGGGTTGCCTTCCTCACATTCCACACTAGAGATTAGTATTGGCTTCTGATAATCTGCACATCAAGTAAATATGATGCGACATGGTATCCAGAAAAAAAATGAATGATCCAGCTAACATACAAAAAGAAACTGATAAGCATTCAGTACTATCTCATACTCATGTTGTCACACCCCACATGTAGAAGGACTCTGGGTGAGCACAAGTAGCTCATTTGCATGAGAAAGTCCATCCAAAACAGACCGTGGTGAGCAGGGCTGTTGTTGTAACGCTTTAATTATCCATCATCGGGACAGCATTGGCTAATGTGGGTAAAATGTTAGGCTTGTGGTGCCGCTCATTGTCCTTGGTTACACATGTGTGAAACCTCAGGCCCACTTCCTCCGCCTCCTCCTCCATCATTTAGTGTAGTTTCACTTCTGCGCTCTTTATGGAGATTAGTGATAAGAACAAGTTCACACGGCAGTGAAGGAAGGCGGTGCCTAAACTGGGACTTGTGCTACTAGAACTTGCTCTTGTGTTGTGCTGTCAGTTCTTTAACACAATTTCCGCTTTATGGTATCTACTCCATTATTACAGAATAAAGTGATGCAATATAAAATACCTGGGTGGCCACTAAACCACAACTGCTGACTCACTTTCTCAACATTTTTAACATTTGATGATACACTGCTAGAAATGACAACAATCAACAGCCATGCTAATAATGTTAGCGTTGCTCGTACTGTACGTCACCGTATTGGTTTCATAGTCCCCAAGTTCCATCTATTAACATTCTCTCCTTACCGTGGACAATAAGACCTTCATTCTCCTCCTTATTGGTTGTTAACATGTCTCGGTCTCCAATAAAGAAAACATATATGTTATTATAAACATTAAAGACTCAAAATGAAGCTTTTTAAGACAACTTTTATGACGTTAATACATTTTTATAACCATTTTAAGAGTCTCCATTAAAGCTAATATACCTTTTTATAGACATCTTTTTTTTATGTCTCCAATGAAGCCAACATACAGGCTATAAAGTCATGAAGTTAACATTCTTGTTCTAAATATTATTAGTCTCCAATGACGTGAACATGATCGACAATTCTTTAAAGATAACATACAGGTTTTAACACTAGTTGCCAATGAAGTTAACATTCAAGTTTCTATAGACAAGGTAGCCAACATACAGCTTTGTATAGACAATTATATAAAATTATTCATTTGTAGTTCTTTTTGTTAGTTTTCTGCATTAAACACTACTATGTCCTTGGCTTTGATGTGCTGTGAGACTCCTTTGATTAAACAATAAAAACGTAGCGACCAACTTAGCGACAGTTTGTCATCGCCATACTCAGAGTCTTCAAGACAACCCCTTTGGGCCGGTGACATCACACACACACTGTGTCTAACTAGGCGGGGCGGCCACTGTAGGGCTGCCACAAACGATTATTATGCTAGTCGGCTAATCACCAACAGTACTCGCGATTAGTCGACTCATCGGTAAATCGCGGCATTTCACGACAGCAAGCAGCTGCTCTTCAACAGTAGCCTACAGCTAGAATTCTTTAAGGGATGTACAAGTTAATAATAAAGACAATTAAGACGATTGTATAACTTATTTTAAAGCTTGTACATATATTTGCAGCTTGTACCTGTATTCCTGACATGTTTATAGATGAGGTAGCAACTTAAATTGAATGCGTGGCCTTAAAATTTTTTTCTGTAAATATTTAGTACATGGGCGGTCGACTGGTTAGCACATCCGCCTCACAGTTCAGAGGTCGTGGGTTCGATCCCGGCCCAGCCTCCCTGAGTGGAGTTTGTATGTTCTTCCCATCGGGGTGTCCCCTGCCTACTGCCCGAAGACAGCTGGGATAGGCTCCAGCATGCCCCGCGACCCTTGTGAGGATAAGCGGTATCGATAATGGATGGATGTTTAGTACATTTTAAAATGGAACCAAAAACTATACGCTATGCCAAGTTGCACTAACACGATGAAACTACCTATAAATACAAAAATAAATACTTGTAAACATATTTCACTCTTCTTGGGCACCAATCAGATTTTTTAAAAATGTAAAATTAGGGAAAGCAGCAGATGTTGCTTAGGCCCTAATAAATGATTTCTTAGTCATTGTGTGCCGTCCATCAACCTAAGTCGCAGAGATAATGTGGCGTAATGTGTGGCACTGTGTGAATGGATGATTAGAAAAAAAATACACACAAAAAAATTAGGATAAAAGATGCATGGTGGTCATTCTAAAATTAAAATTAAAACGTGTGTCACATTACTCTCGTTGCACAATTACACAAATGTGTTTGTTGCCTTTCATTTTCTATGTAATGCTTTATAGGGGTGGTCAAGTAAAAACATTTCCTTCCATAATATGTTCTATGCAGCCCCAGTAGTTTAAACACAGAATTCTGATTATTATTTAGTTTGTGGAATATGAATGAAGCAGCAAAACCCACTCATTTTTCCACCAGTCACTTTTGCTCAGGGCTCAGGTAAACGACCAGTCACGGCTTACCTGTTTTTTGAGTCGTGTAGCCACCGTGATCTAATTTTCAGTCGACAGTAAGTGACAAAATGGCCGCTCCGAAATTGATAAAAGCAGGTGTATTTTACTTTTTAATTAATATTCCACAAACGCAATATTAATCAGAATGCTGTGTCTAGACTAGTGGGGGAGCATAGAACATATCACCATAAAGTCCATTTTTTTTACTTGACCTCCCTTTAAATGACTGGCATATGTTTTGTGAGGACACTTTGGGTTACGTTGAAGTTGTGTGCTTTGCTGGCAGACCCACCCTAACTTGCTTCCTCTCTCCTGTGAGTGTGCATGTGTATATGTGCATTTATATGAATAGTTTAGAAGCACAGACATTGTTTTCTGTTGTTGTTGTGTTTGTAACCTTTTACATAGCATACACACACACACACACACACACACCCCCCCACACACACACACACACTTGCATGCACACGCGCACACAGGAGCAGCAGGTGTATCAGGTTGATGATTGGGGTCCCTTTTCATGTCAGCAGGTTGAGCGGCTTTAATTTGTGTGAACAAAAAAAAAAAAAAGGAAAATAAATAAAAACATCCAAATGAATTGCCGTTGGTGTAGCAACTCATTTGCAAAACAGGGTGGAGTGCATGACTGTGGTTTCTCACATGTGAGTGTGTGGTTGATTTCTTCAAGAGGAAAAAACTGATTGTCAGCCGAATAGGTTTGAGTGTGTGTGAGTGAGAGAGTGAGTGAGGGGGCGAGTGAGTGAGTGTGAACCAGTGGCCCGACTGGAGCCTCACATGCACTGTGACCGTAGTGTGTTTTTTAACACTTTGAAGAGCCAAGGGGTGCTCGCATTTCCCACGATGCAACTTCGGTAAAAGAAGCTTCACGTTGCATATCATTCAGCAGCTGTAATGGTAATGACCGCGTCAAGCCTCATTTGCATCTACTTCATCTTTATTGCCAAAGTCTATCTTAAAGGGGAAATCAACCCAAACATTTTTTTTTCAAGAATATGTTCTTAGCAGGCCCACGGCATTCTGATTAATACTGCGTTTGTGGAATATAAATTAATCAGCAAAATCCACCCGTTTTTAGCCATCTCGGGGGGCGGCCATTTTGTCGCTTCTGTCCACTGAAAATGACATCACAACTACCACCAGGTAACGGCCAATGACGGCTCACCAGCTTCTGAAAACAGGTGAGCTGTGATTGGTCGTTACCTGAGCCCTGAGCAGTAGTGATGTCATTTTCAGTCGACAGAAATGGCAAAATGGCCGCCCCAGAGATGGCTGAAAATGGGTGGATTAACTATCATTTCACAAACGCAATATTTATCAGAATGCTTTGTTTCAACTAGTGGGCTTGCATAGAACATATTGAAAAAAATCTGTTTGGGTTGATTTCAACTTTAAGAGAGACTTTGGCAATAAAGATGAAGTAGATGCAATTGCACACATTATTTTGTGCCCAAAGCCCTTTCAAAAGCAAATGATTTGTCAAACAAGCTATTTTCCTTCGCTTGTGAGTTCAAAATGACTCATTGTTTTGTGCACATGTAATAATATATAGCCATTTTACATCTATATGGTTTCATGGTCATAACTTCCTTGTGAGGGAAATCAAATTATAATGGCCTGTGTCTGTCATGGTTTCGGGATGCAGGACCCAAATGCAGGGAGGTAGGAGAAGCAGGGGGTACTGAAGAAAATATTTATTAACAAAATCGAGGACAAACAAATCTTGAAAAGGCCAAAACTTAAAGTAGCAAAGAAACACTAAGAAACAAAACATAGCACTGGGGGAAACAAAACCACCTGACAGCGACAATGATCCGACAAGGACAGAACAAAAAATAGGAACTTAAATATAAGCGAGACAACGAGAAACACCTGGAAAAGGCACACAAGGTATGAGGGAGCTGATTGGCCAACACTGGGGTGTGGAATGCAGACAGGTGGACACAATAATCACTGACGAGACTTACACAGAAATACTGAGAAAACAAAACTAAAATCGCCCAAACAAAACAATGTCAAAAATTAGGTTGACACCCTTGAGGCGACCACACAGCAGCCAAATAAAACATTTTCTTATATATATATTTTCTATGCACCCCCATTGGTGTAAACCTAAACCTCACTTCCTGTCCCTTCAAATGTGGTGCCAAGCTGTGGCGACGGCCTGGAATTGTACCTCACTGGTGAGCGCTCTGGCGTGTTGGTAGCAAGGCGTCGCAAGAACACAACGCGACTGGTTACACATACAATATCTGCCGTCAATACTGGAGGAATGTTCATCTGCACCCTATTCCACGCCTCCCCGTCGCAAAACGTACCTGACGAATATATTCATCAGTGGCAAAAAGAAAAACAAAAAAAAATTGTCAAAATTGTCTGTTTCCAACCAAAATGGCAGACTGCATGTGTCTTTTCAGGCATGGCTTCAGAAGACTTTTTTTTTTTTGTCTCTATTCATGATAGACAGATAAGGCAGACAGGTAAATCGGCTTCGGGGCTAAATTTGTTGGTTTCAGTCTCTTGTTTCATTGTTATTCATCAAACTCTATATGCGTGGTTCAAATTTAGTAGCAATTAGGCCAAAGGTAATACCAAAATTGCAGAATTACCAAAATGCAAATGTGTCATTTTGGTTATGGGTCCTTGAGAACCTTTTGTGGGTCTACTCATGATACACACGTTTGCTAAGTCAAAATGATTTATGGGGTTGGATTTTTAAATGATTAAAAGAAATGATTCAAAGTTATTTCTACAGTTAGGTGTTTAATGGCATGAGTCATCGACTTTCACCACTATTCTCTGACCAACCACAATGACAAAAAAGGAAATATTTATTATATCACCGTGTCTAGTATATGTGGTGCACAATTGTTAGCAGTGGGACAAAATGCCTTGTTGTCTTTGTTGGCAACAAAGATGGGTAAAATGAGCCTAAAATTGCAACTTCAAACCAAAATGGTAGACTTCTCTTCGGGCGTGGCTTTTTGAGACTTCTTGGTGGCTCTACTCATGATCGGTGTGTTGACCAAACTTCATATTGCTGTCTGTGACGGGCTTTGAGGGCTGAGTTGTTCAGGGTGCAACTGCTTATGCATTGAATATGATATCCGAATAGCGGAATGGCAGTTGATGAGGATGATTTTTTTTTAAATGCCTTTCAAGTAAAAATGTTGCAGTTTGCATCTGATAACATTAATTATCATATGATCTTTTGTCAACAACACCAGAGTGCTGATGTGGCCACAAACCAAACCAGCTCTTCAACCAGGAAACCGTTGAGCGCGGTCGCGCTGGTTTTTGGGGTTTTTCGTTGTTTGTCTTCCGTTCCTTCTGCTTCCGAGCAGATGTTCCACTCTTTGATTCTGCACAACATAAGCATGCATCCAAATGCACACAAAGAATAGTTTTGACGCCAAAAGTTGAATGTTTTCTGGCTCTTAACAATGTCCTTATCTAAATCCCACCAAATTTTGGGAGAATTTGTGAGTTTTGAACTGAAGTGTAACCGAACGGTGACCACTCTATATCTACAATCAGAAGACACCAGTGAACATGTCCGGCTTGATTGACCCCCGCCAAGCCATTCAAACCTTTGCATCGGAAGGTGATAAAGTTTAGGTTACGGGCCTGCATGGAGTTTATCTTTGAGAAAAGCTTACGTGCAGGATCAACGAGGTTGCCTCTGGGCTGGCAGCTGGCGCAAGAGTGCACTATGTGTGCTAATTTGGCTAAGTGTAATAAGTGCACATAAGTGCAATACAGTACTATTAAAATTTATTTTTGTACTCATACAAGTGATTGGAAAAATGCATTATTGGTTTATAAAAAGTATCGTGTGTGAACCTTTTGATTTGTTGCCTATTTGTTAAGATTGATGAAATGCATAAATATGCTGTTTGTCACTGTTCAAAAAAAATGAGTTGAGCATCTCATTTAGAGTTAGAGAGCGGGGCCTATATTTGATGGTTTGCCCCGGGCCCTATGAGTAGGTCAAGGCCACCCTGGTGGAAGGTATAAAAAAGGATTTAAGGTGTGTCCCAATACTGTACTTTTTCCCTGGCTGTATGCTTCCCAGCCAATAGATGGCGTTCTTTTCCCATCATTCCTACACTAAAGTACACACCAGTTCACTGCTCTCCCCCTCAAGGAGGTTGCCACCTTGTTTCTTCACAACAGCTGACCAAAATATGCTTTGCCTATTTAAAAATTGAGTATTTCACAGGAATTCTAAAAGAAGGGAATCATTCACTGGTGTTGAAAAAGTCAAATGAAAACAGTTTCGCTCGAGTATACAAACTAATGGTAGAAACACAGCTTCTGTTTGTTCTGTTAATAGTTTAATTATGTACATTAAAATATTACTATTTACATTTTCCTTTTGTATATACAGTTGTATGTTGTCTGTCCAGGTAGGGGCGCCGTCACACCGCGCGGAAAGCAGTTTTGCAACAAAACCTTGTCGTCTTCTTGAAGTTTTTTTCTTGACATCTTTGCGTCCACGCCTGTACACACGTGCCAGACATGACGTTGGTGGAGTACCAGCTCCCTCCGACATCACATGCTGCTGACTTGTCATTTATTACACTTTTTAATTCAGGGCAACACGCGGTTAAATAAAAAAATAAAAAACATATTCATTCTGCCGTCCGCCGGAGCAGCGCATGCATCACATGTGTCTCTTCATGTGCAGCGCCAGGTGGTCGGAGCGCGAGAAGGCGCGCTCGCACAGGTGGCACTGGAAGGGCCTGTGTCCGGTGTGTTTGCGAAAGTGCCGCGTCAGCTCATCAGAGCGGGCAAACTTCCAGCCGCATCCTTCCCACGTGCAGTGGTAGGGCTTCTCTCCTAGAAAAGACAACAGACGGGTGAGAGATGTTACCCGGGTGGGTGACGGCGGTGTGAAGGGGGCGTGGCGACCGGCTGGCTTACCAGTATGCGTCCGAAGGTGCGCCTTGAGGTGCGAGCTCTTGGTGTAGGTCTTGCCGCATCCGGTGTAGCTGCACGTGTGGGTGGCGGTGCGCTTGCGTGGCCAGGTGCGCCGCCCTCTCCTAGGCTTGCTGTCCATCAAGTCCAGCGGCGATGAGGGCGGCGTAAGCAGCACGCGCTGCCTGACGCCGCACTGCTGCTGCTGCGGCCGCTCGTACAAGGCGGGGAAGTGGCAATGCGCCCCGGAGGAAAACTGAAACTGAAGGTGGTGATGGTGGTGGTGCTGGTGGTGGTTGAAGCTCTGCGGGAAGTTTGCGATGTCGTTGGGGCTGAGGGGAGGCGTCAGGTTTCCGGCGCCTTGTGGGGGCGAGCTAGCCAGACGTGGTTGCGGGTGCGAGTGGACACATGACGTCATGCTGCCCTCCTGCTTCACCTTGCTGAAGGTCTGTGGCACGTCGCCCACCTGGGGCCCGTAGGAGTCAGGCTCCTGCTTGATGCACGGGTGCTCCGGGAAAGAACCTGGGAAGGAAGGTCCCAAGTTCAGAGTAGGTCCCGTTGAGTCCTGGAGAGCTGATGAGCTGATGAAGAAGCCGCCCTGGATGCCGGAGCCCGAATCTCCGAACTGGAAGCTGTTGACGTCCGTGTCACACTGCAGCAGCTCGGCCATCAGGCTGCTGTATGGCGGCGGAGGGTGAGGCGGCTGAGTGGGGGTGGCCAGGTTCGGCAGGGACGCGTAGTCCTGCTGGTGGTACCCTGGAGCCCGCCCGTCGAGAGTCCGGTAAGAGTTGGCCGCAGCAGCCTCGCGGGCCGCCGTGGTGTCTGCGCTCATGACACTGTGGGCCAGGATAAAGTCCAAGTCCAGGAAGGTGTCCAGGTCCTCATCGTCCTTTCGGGGTCCCCTCCAGACCTGGAGAACAACAGTGGAAGTGTCAACATCCACATCCTCTTTGTTATCCGCTTGGGCTTTTTAGTGCTAGGTGAGCTGGAGCCTAACCCAGATGATTTGGGGTGAGAGGCGCGGTGCAACCTCGACTGGTCGCTAGCCAATCACAGGGCACATACAGGCAACCAATGGACTGGTCACCAGTCAATACCAGGACACATACAGAAAACAACAATTTACACCTGTGGACAATTCAGTCTTAACAGGTTTTTGCAGAAGGAAGTCGGAGTACCCAGATGTCAATTCTCAATTTAGCTTCACATGGACATTTTAATGTTCAGTGAATCTAGCATTTAACAGGAAAAAAATCTACAGGGAAACATACAAACTCCACACAGGACTGTTTCAAACATCGAAATTCAACGTTGAGGCAGACGTGCTGACCACTTTTCCCACCTTGCTGCTCAAGATACACAAATCATGCAAAAAAAAAAAAAAAAATGTAAACACACTTCAACATGAAACAATGTGACTTACCTCTTCCTTTTGCATGGAAAATGTGGAGAATGATGGTAAAATGGTTCCGCTCGAGGCCATCTTGCTTTGTTTATTCAATCCGAACTCGTCAAAGTTTGTCGAATGCGAGCGAGTCCGCGGTGGCGACACTCGGCGCCGGCCGCTGTGCTGAGGTTTCCCGGTGTCAGGTGGCGGTGCCGCTTCCCCGGGGGAGGCGGAGGGAGCGAGAGGAGCAGGGCTGGAATGTGAGCAACTCTTCGCTTGGGCTGCTTTTAAACTCCTCCGGGGCACAGACACGACCCAGCCCTGCACGCACCCACTCCGCCCCCGGCCTCCCCCACCTCCTGCACCGCCTCCACACCAACACTCGCCTGAGCTGCACAAGTTCAAAGCGAAAGTTGTCAAAACAGACAGTCAGAAACTGGAGAAGATTATTTTGAACCGTCTTGAATGTGAAAATGTAATTTTCGCCGCATATTAAGAACTTATTATTTATAGTTAATGCAAATCTGTACTGACACGATGTTTTTGTCTTTTTCTTTAATTTATATTTATTATAGTACTACTTCATCCATTTATTATTGTGCATTCCCTGGCACTGCTACACGCATTTGTACTAGTACTGCATTCTCAGGTATTGCTATACACACTGTTTGTGGAACATGCACTTGTACTGGTATGCAGGGACATTGGGGGGGGGGGGGGGGGGGGTGTATTGTGCCCACCCACGGACACACTCTACCCAACCGAAGAAAACTGGATGTAGAAATAAAATATCAAACTCAAATCAACTTGTTTTTGTTTAGCCCAAATGACAACAACAGTTATCTCAATTAAGGGGAAAACAAAACATGTTTTAAGATGCAGTAGCCCTACGCTGAATTTCAACCTGCTTGAGCATTGTAGCACTTTTTTGGTACATGGAACGTTATTTATACTAGTACTGGTCTTGGTATATACCTTGGTACTTGTAATGCACTAGTACATTCAACGGTACAGGTACATGCACTTGTGCTAGTTTACACTGCTTCTGGGGAAGGCAATGGTACAGCTATATACTGGTACTGGTATATGCACCAGTATATATTTTGTATAATGGTACTGGTACATCTCCTGGTACCGGTATATATACTGCTACTGGTGCATTTTTAAGTAGTCATCTATGCACTGGTACTCATACTCACACTTGTACTGCATACACTGTTTCTGGTACATGTACAAGTACTGGTAAATGTACTTGTATTTATTGGTACATGAACCTGTACTGATAGGACTGTTGCATGCACTTATAATGGCGTGTCCTCTGGTCTTGCACTGGTACATGTTCTGGTACTGGTATTTATACACACACACTGATACTTGTACTGGTATATAAACGGATTTTGGTATATGTACTGAACTCTGTGCGTGATTTGCCGGCCTGATGCAAAAGAATATAAATGTCTTATGTACTTACTTTCTTGACATTTCTCCAAATGTCAAACACGTTGTGCCCACTGATCTCGATCCACAGACGCACCCACACAAGTAGGTGTGTCGTCTCGTGTTGTATTGTCAGGTTGCGTTGCGGCGTACACCATGTACTGCTGCAAGTAAGCACAGATTAAGGAAAGACACTAATTACAGGATCTGGATCCTTTGAGTGTGCCGTGGCAACGGCAGCGGCCATGGCCGTGCAACCGGAGGAACGGCAGGCATGCGTCAGAGGGTAAAGCAGGTCGTCGTATGAACCAGACACTGGGATCCACTCCAATCCAACCTTGGGCCCTTCAGGCTATTTGACTCATTACGTTAACGTGTGTGCTCTTTGTTTTCCAGCTTGCTACATGATCTCTGCCAAATACCGTTTGTAGCGGGTACATGACCTGATAGTGCTTTTAGCACTAGCACTGGTACATGCCATGTATTGGTACATTTATACTGGTGCAAACACAGGCATTTGGGTACTAGTTCATGTACTAGTAGTGCTACATGCACTTGTACCAGTACATGCACTGGTCTTGGTACATCCACAATTTCGCCGACATGCGACGGCCGCGATCCGGGTGGCGACTCTGGCCTTGGAGAAAGCTCTTCCCTGTGCAGTTAGGTGACAAAAACAGCAACGGATAACACTGATAAAATTGACATTGGCCATACAGATTCATGATGTACGGCGTACATGTTTGAAAAGGTGTTCCCATATGTTAATGGTGCACTAGTACTGCATGAGGGTACAAGTATTGGTTCCATTTCATGTATTGGTGTTGGTACTGGTATATGCACTGGTACTGCTGAATGTAGTTTTGCCAGTACATACACTGGCACTTATTACTGGTACGTGTCCTGGTAATGGTAAATGCACTGGTACTTGTACAGGTACTGCTGAGTGTAGTGGTACTGTACTGGAGTTTGATATACTGTATCACAGGTAAATCTATATGGACTTGTACCAGTACACTAGTCCTTGAACTGGTGCACTGGTACTGCATAGTAGTACAGGTTCTGATACTGGTACCAACACTGGTACTTGGTTACTGGTTCATGTACTGGTACGTCACTGGTATTAGTGCATTCTCTTGTGCCAATACATGGTCCTGGTACATCCACTGGTACTGGTACCGGAAACTCACATTGGTACATTTACTGTTACTACTAAAGGTACTGCGATACTGGACCATCCATTACAATCATTTTAAAATAATTTATTACATTTCATGGAAGGAAGTTTTGGTCTTTTGTGTTCCATGTGGACTGGCATGAATGGATTTTTGCACGTTCATGTTTGTCCCGTTTGTCAGCAGCCTCTGTCGCCACAACTCGTTGTGCCAAATCAGGCCAAGGGAGTGGCTAATCGCTAATTGCTAACGGCTGACAAAGGCCACGTCACCGACAACATCAAAGCTGTGTTCGTCACAAGGAAATCTGTTACGCTCGCATTCCGGCGACCGATCGTGTCACTGAACGTGGTGACGGGGTTACCACAACAAGCAATGTTGCCATGACAACCAGTAGTCACCCTTATAGTTCTGCCATTTGACCAGTTTTCATCATGTTTATAATGTCTGCTTTTTATGTTTTTACAAATGTCTATTTTTAATGTTGGTCTTTAGTAATGTTGTTTTAAATCATGTATGTTCTTTTAATTATTTATTAAATTCTTTAATTAAATATTTTATTTCATTGTTTATCAATCTCAACTTAAATGTCTGGTTTACAAAATGTTGTTTTTAATAATATCCATTTTCAATAATATCTGCCGCTTAGGTTTTTAATGTCTCTTTGTCTAATGTGTAATAAAGTCCCCAACAAAAATGTCTTTTTTTGTGTTGTTTTTAATCATGCCATGTTTTTATCACGTTTATTTCAGTAAATAAATTGATTAATTTGATGTTAAAATGATGCCCGTTTCTAAATTGAAGAAATTGAAAATGGACTGTTAAAAAAAAATCAATGTCTAATTAAAATTTTTGTTTTTATTGTTGTTTGTCAATTTCTATTTCAATATCCTGGTTTGATCATGTTTTAAGCCATGTCTGTTTTTAATGTCTATTTAATATGTTCTGTTTTTCACAAGGTAGTTTTGATGTTAATTTTCATTAATACCTGTTTTAATTGTCCATTTTAATGATGTTTTTTGTAATGTTCATTTTTAATGTCTGTATTTAATAATGGCTTTTTAAACTAATGCTGCTTTTGATCTTGTTAATTCTAATTATGTCTGTTTTGAAAGTCAATTTTCATCATGTTTTTAAAAATGTATTTTAATTGTTTGCTTTTAATGTCCTTTTCTTAACGTCTACTTTATACAAACTTTATACGGATTCGAACCCACAACCTGTGAGGCGGACGTGCTAATGTCTGTATTTAATGATTTCTATTTAAAGTAACGTTTATTTTTAATGCTTATTTGTTTATAATTTTCATTTTTTGTTAACAATGATTTTTTTTCTATTAATAATGTCATTCCAGGAAGGACCGGTTCTCTGGAGTCTCCTGTTGTTTTAAACAAAAAGTAACACAACTATGCTCATTATGTCATCAAACCATAAATAGCTTGTTCCAGAGTCATACGATCATAAAATCTTTAGGAACTTTACGGGACAAGGTTTAAGTCACATTTCAATATTCTTCATGGTCAGGTGTAAACAAAACAAACAAAAACAAAAAGATAGAATGGATTAAGTACTGTATGGTGACGTGGCGATGCTCAATTTGTACTGATTTCAATTCGCCAATACCCAAGTGCCTTCGCTTACACACGATTTACTGTACGTACTTCCACTGGAACTGCTACGTGTACTGTATTGTACTTTTACTGATACATGCCCAGTAAGTGGTAATGAATTGGTACACTTATTGGTACTGGTATGTGCATTGGTACTGGCACTGCCACTTGTACTGCTCGATCCAATGGTACTGTAACATGCACTCAAACTGGCTCTGGTATTGGTATATACACTGCACTTATGTTGTACATGTACTGGACATATACATGCACTGGTAGTGGTAATTGATTTAACCTGTACTGCTTCTGGTATATGCACAGGAAATGGTAGCAATCCATCTACTTGTACAGGTACAGGAACACATACTTACAGTATACTGATATATCCACGAGTAGAGGTAGTGCTACATGTACTGCTACTTTCAATTGTACTGTTAAATGGCAGAGCTGGGCATACCACCTATGTGACAAACCGGTCCACCTATTCGCCTATGACGGACGCCCATTTAGTAGGTGATAAATGATAGATGGGAAACTTAAAAAAATAGTTGGACTAAGCTTAGTCAGAAGCCCATTTTTTCCCGTCAATGTAATCATCTATTTACCCCCACGCACCCCCCAACTGAGCGATATTTGGGGCGATTTGGTGCGCCGTGGCGTGGGGGCCTCACCGCGGCCGGACTAATGGCATCTCCTTCAAATATGTCGAAGCTTCCGAGTTCCTGGAAGGTATATAAAACTTTTTTAAAAAGCTCCTAGAAGATGCTAAGGGGAGATGCGTTTGGTCCGGCCGCGGTGAGTCTTTAGGTTCATATGTTGGGGGGGGCTGCTAGTGGTACTTTGTCGAAGCTGGTAGTCGGAACCGCTAACGGAAGCCTGTTTAAAATGATTATAGGACTGGCCTATATAGGCAATTACTACTTGGTCCGGACAAAATGGCAGATAAACGGACGGCGGAAGGGTACCCCAGCAGTAGGCGGAAGGTGAACAATGGACCCCAAATTGTTTGTGAAATGCCCAGCCCTGTTAAATGCACTGTATCTGGTCCTGGTATTGATATATACAGTGCTGATGGTACATGTACAGTAATTGTACATCCTGTTGGGACAATGTGTTTTGTTTTATTTGCATGGTAAGCTATTGTGAAAAGTTGTGGCACTTTTAGTGGTACTATTTGAAGTATGTCTGCTTTAATTCAGATAGTAGAGAAACTTGACTTTTGTTGACACGTGGAAAAAAGTCAACTTTTTGTTGAACTTTCTGTCTACTTTGCTTCACTTTGTTTTGTTTTGCCTGGCATGCAGAACATCTGTGTATGTGTGTGCGTTCCTGTGCGCCGAGCGCGTCCTATACTCTATCCCGACATACTCTGTACTGTGTGTGTGCTCCCTGCGTGTGCTTTTATAGGCGGGTTATTTTTAAACGCACGCCCCCATCCTCTGGTTCCACTGGTTCCTTATTACCGCGCTTCCTCAGGAAGTCCACTTGGAAGGCGCTTCCCGCCGGCATGCCACGCAGGGGAGCCCTGGTCCAGTCGGAACCGACGGCTCACACAGACACTTTGGACCTCCTCCAAGGCCGGACAGACGCACACAGAGAGAAAATACAAACAGAGTGTTCACTCTGATTTATGTTCCCTGGATCAACACGCTTGCGCCTTTTGTCAGCCTGTAGCGCAAGACAATGCTAACATGCTAACAGGTGACAAGAAGAGTGAGTTTTATCATGATAACAAAACAAAATAGCCTGTTCACTTATCTTTATTTTATTCATTTATTTAAAAAATACCAAACACAAATACCCCAATACAATTTAGCCGGGTTTTATACTTTAAATCAATGTTACATCAAGCTGCCAAGGGAATACAGATCTGGCATATTTACATGGAAATGTTCATTAATATGTATGGAAGCATATTGCTGCCACCAGAAAAAAAACAATTCAATGTCAAGTTGTAACATGTTTATTTCACGTTTTAACATTCAGATCTCCTTAAATTTGACTTCCGCATTGGGCAAAACAAAATGAAGCTATTCCTTCTGGGTTCCGGTGACTGGCGGAGCCCGATGCAGGTATGAGTGTCTTCTTGAATAAATACATCTTAAATCTTTTTAAACAATTATCTTGATTTTTATTTGTATTTATTTTTTTCTATCAGCAGTATAGAAGAGCAGCGTAATTACGTAAAGTAGCTAGCAAGACACCAAAAGTAGTTTGCCAACTTGAACTGGAAGTCAAATTTATCACATTAAAATGTGGGATTAAAGCGGGAAATATATCATGTTAAAATGTTAAATTCATCATGTGAAAAATGGGAAACTTATCACATTTATATATCATGTTAAAACGTGATCTTGATTGAACTCTTTTTGTTTTTCTTTGTTTGTTTGCTGTGGCAGCGATATGCTTCCATACATATTAATGAACATTTCCATGTAAATATGACATATTATGCCAGATCTGATGTAACATTGATTTAAAGTATAAAACCCGGCTAAATTGTCGCCACTGGGTGGGGTATTTGTGATTGGCCACGTCAGGCGCCATACCACTATTTGAAGGGCTCTCTTTCTGTAGACAGCGCACTTGCGCCGTGGCGCATATGCAGGCATAATCAGATTTTCGCTGGGCATGTTCACCATTTTGGCAGATAGTTTGATGGCAGAAAGTCGATTGGAACTTACACCTGCCCAGACCACACAGATGAAGGATCGAGAGCGATGCGATGTATTTCATTCATAAACATGTCAACAGCAGGCATCAAACCCTCCGAATCATGGAATTATATTTACACGACAGAACTGTGGGGGCCTAGCACACAAATGATTGGTGATGGTTCCCCGAGTACCCACTTCATGACACAGATGTCCCTCCACCCTTGAGAGTCTCCACTGTGCGACTAGTGCATCACATTTAAGGGAATGCAAACAGCCACTTTGAATGGCCATGATTGAAGTCTGCTGTAACCACTCTCACAGCAGTACAGTCTTCCCTCTCACAGATCCGCCGGCCTGTACTTGTCTGCGAAACTACTAATGTCAGGTCTAACCCGCCTTCGGTCCCTCATTGACAGACGCCCGATTTGCTGACGATTGACGAATGATAGGATTTTTTTTTTTTTTTAAATGAAGGCCTAAGCAGTGACGGAAGGGGGTTTTCGTCCGTCAGTGTAATCACCACTAACTGCGTCTGTCAGTGACGGTCCGTCAGTCCGTCACTGACGGACGCCCGTTTAGCTGATGTTTTTTTTTTTTGGGTGGGTGAGGGATGAACTGATAGACCAATTAATTTCTGATGGACTAACTGGGCGACTTAACTGATGGACTGATGTACAGATGATTACAATTTTGTTCGTCACGAAAAATGACGGACGGGTACACTGGCTGCTGACAGATGACGAATGAAGGACCAGCAAAATTTAGTAAAATGCCCACCTCTGCGTGTTGGACAATGTGTCACAAAACTGCTTTCATTGTGTTGGGCACTCGCTTGTTTACCACACTGCGAGTTCTGCTAGAAGCGAGCAGTTGAAATCAGTGTGATAATTTGTAATTAGTTATACTGGTTTTGACAAAAATTGCCCAAAATAGTAATCATCAGAATCTTATTGAATCAAAATTGTCTGGTATCGTTCATCACTCATCGAAATGACAGTGCAGACATGCAGATGATAAAAGTATTGATTTTGACCCTGGTGTCTTTCCCGTTTCAGCTAGGTCCACCTGATGAACTTCTCATGAGTTCTACTGTAAAACATGGTGTGATGTGTGAGAGCGTCCAAGTCACGAAGAATGTGGTGAGAGGAATAGGAGGAGGAGGAGGAGGAGGACAAGGATTCCCAGCATATTTGTGGTTGGAGTGGGAGGAGCCTAGTTGGAGCCATGTGCTTCCACAGCATTTGCAAGAAGGTAAACAGCAAAATTGACCTTTTTTCTTCTGCTTGATCTTTTTGCCAAATGCACGTTAAGGACTCAAATCGCCGGTCACACACGTCTTCACACGTTGTCTTCACATCCTGATGTCATCTTCACATGTTCTTGACGTGATTAACAATATGCTGAACCGTCTGTCTCTTGTCTTGTCCTCTTGTGTCCGCATGGCCCACTCCACAGGTAGAGTAGCAACAAATTTAGTGACGTAAGAGTACTTGTTACTTTAGAATAATATGGCTTGACTAAAACAAAAACGACTCCTCAAAATAATCTCTTGAGTAAGCATTCAGTGAACTACTGAGTAACTGTAACTACCAATTTACTTTTTTCAACTAGACAAAAATATAAAATAGAGACGTGAAATTTCTGTTAACTGAAACAATAATAAATTAAATATCCCAAAAAATAATAATAATAAAGTGGGAAATAAATCTTTTTTATAATAATATCATTGTGTGCAGCACAGTTTGTAGCACTACTCAAAACAAGGTACTCTGAATAATGCCACATTTGTGGAATAAGAAGTTAAACAGAATATTTCATCAATCTGAGGGAGCTGCCTTGTTGACCGGAATTGCCCTCCACAAGTGACGTCACAAGTACAGTCGCACTTTTGCCTGCTAAAATAACACAATTGAGTAAGCCTGGTTTGTTTAAAATGGATCGGTAGGAATTACAAAACTGTCAGGCTTGTCAGTGTCTGAGATAAGTGTGCAGATTAATTTTCGAAAAGTAGTCAGCCGGCTGTCGCCGCGCATACCGCTAGCAGCTAACTACTTGCCACTAGTCGCTAACAGGTGCTAGCTACTAGTACTGGAGGCTGGTAATTTATCATACAATAATTTGTTATTTATACATGTTTTAAAAAATATTAAGTTAGCGATTGCCCATGATTTGGGGGTGGCGTTGTGTTGGCAACAATATATGATAGCAATAGAAACTACGGTCAGGCCAGCCAAAAAGTCAGGAAGTTAAGCCTGCCACCACACGCAACCATTTTTGATACTGTGCGTCACGGTAACACGGCACCACATGCTGTGAGGACCAACTTCATGTAAATAAGAATGTATTATTTGGTAGTTTCCATCCAATATACAGTATTTAACTTCCAATATCTGACTCCCTATTTTCGTAGACTGGCACAAGTGGGTTCGGCGTAAAAACTAGTGCATCGTCACCAGTCTGGTTTACTATGTTTAGGAATTTCATAGAACATGTTGCGCCTTGGTGGGCATTCCAGCGGACCGAGGGCATTTTCTACTACAAGCCCATGGAACACTTGACAATTTGTTGATAGAAAGTAGACTCGACATTAGACCAGGTGCAACCAGGTCTAAGTTTTGGCGCCGGTAGTGTAACTTGATTGTGGTGTAACTTGATTAAGACGCAGGCAGACAGATTCTGAGCAGGGGCAGAGCTACATGGTGGCCAAGGGTGGTTATGGCCACCCCTTGTCACTCTCTGGCCACCCCTATATCTAGGGGAACATTTTGATACCTGTGACTTTTCTGCTATTTTCACATGGATGCAGTATTCTTAGACCCCTTGAAAAGAATTGGCTTTCAGTAAAGAACATTTGATTCTTACAGCCAATATCAACCAAAACCTTACTTTCACACCATACCACGCAAACAATGGCCAAGAAGTCATTGTTAATCATACAATACACTGTTATGGTTTTGTTTAATGAGTAAAAAGTAAAAGACAACATTTAGAATTGTAAAAAATTAAGAGATCTTGGCCTCATTGTGCTTTTTAAATATATGTGTCAGCCGTCGGTGATAGTTAAATAATCTGATTGACTGTTAGCTAGTGAATCAGTGCATGAGATCGAAGTAGATGATGTGATACTACACAAAAGCAAAGCAACGGCAAAAGAAAAGAAATGTCATTATCTACTAAATGAAGCTTAGCAAAACGTTGCTTTTTACTGAGACTTGTTCCTGCTTGTATTATGAGTGTGTTGGGCAAGGTTCTGTACATGTGTGAATGTTAGTTCATGAAGCCCTGTGACTGTGGATGGATAGTTAAAAAAAAAAAAAACTTGGTTATAGAGTGTGTTACAGGAATGTGAAGGATATGTGTGCATGCATTATTGTTGTTATTACAGTAGTATCACATCGGTGAAATATATTTTTTTTATAACTCTATACCTACTTTTGCACCCCCTTGTATTTTTAAAAGTACATCGCTAACCGTGGCGCAACTAGTGTGTTTGTGTTTGTGTCTCTAACATCTAGTATCTAACCTGTTACAGCAGGGGTCACCAACATTTTTGAAACTGAGAGCTACTTTTTGAGTACTGATAAATCCTATTTTCAGAACAGACCCGTGGGCTACTCAAGTGATCCTTGGGTCTACCTTTGTGCCCGTCCGTGGGCACCACGTTGGTGACACTTGTCTTACAGTACCTAACTTCAGGATTTAACTTGTAGGAGTTAATTAACCTCCAATATCTAACTTCCAACTAGGGCTAGCTAACATGTATCTGTCTTGTGTTACATAGAAATAATGCAATAATAACAATACACTGTTGTTGGCTTTCATTATCTACCTTACAGTGGCTAACTTACAGGCTTTAACATCCAATATGTCTGTGCTGATTCAATGTTATGGCAATCGGCAAAAGCTGAGTTGAGGCAACTGGACTTTATTTCCTTGTTGGTTGAAGATGTCTTCAAACAACAAGAAAAAAAGTCCAGTTACCCTGATTTTCGCAGATGATGTAACTTCCAGTGTCTACAGTTTCCAACTATCAGGAACCAACTTACATTATATAACTTCCATTGTCTGTCTTCCAGGATTTCACATCCAGTATCTAACTTGGAAAAAAAGCTAACTACCAGTATCTGTCTTTCGTTACATAATATCGTAATAAAAATAACACCAAATTGTTGTTCATTTTACAATGGCTAACTTCCACTATTTCCATGATGATTTCCATGGTAATGCAAGGCTGAACCCAGGCAACTATGACTTTTTCTCTTGTTCGGAAAAAGAAGTCGGGTTGCTCCAATTAATGATTTACAGTTGATCTAACTCCCAGTATCTCACTACTAGCATTTAACTTAAATGACTTAACTTCCAGGTCTGAAGTTACAGTAGCCAACTTAGAGTATCCTGGATGACGTGGCATCAATTTCAAATGTTACACATATGACCCAGAATGGCTGCGGTGTGTGGAATGTCATGGTGTCAACCGCTCTCATTTCAACAATAATTCATGCAAAGCAATCGTTAGATAACACAACAATTAATAATTCTGAGGATGAAAAACAATAATAGATGATATTAATAGTGACCTTTCTGAGACAAGAGCCCAACGTCCTCATTGCTTTCATACCAAATTGCAGCCTGATTTACTTCCTCGTTGCCTCGCACGCATGTGCACGCACACGAACGCATGCACACACAAACACACACACACACATACACACACATTTGGAGTTTTATTTTTCATGTTGTCCAGTTTGGAGTGTGAGAAGCATCCCAAATCACAGGATTGTTGTGTTTGCAAGAAGAAATAAAAGAAGCATTTAGGGGCTTTTAAGAGAAAAAGCTTTATTATGAAAAGAAAATGAACTAAAAACAAACAAAAAAGCAAAACACTGCATACTATCCCTTCAGAACCTGCATCTCCTCCAAAAAATATTCAAGTAGAAGCAAAAGTGCCACCTGTGAGGGTCAACGTTCATGTTGATGAAGGCAATGAAAGCTGAATGTGTTGATGTGAAGATCTGAGAACAGCCACCAGGAACTCTGAACCAAAAGCTCTGAAGACCAGAAACCTTCATGACGACTATTTCACCAACATGTATCCTAACCCTTGTTTCAATCCTCAACGCAGGCTTGAAACCCTAACCCTAGTTTGAAAACCCAATTGGAAATCTTAACCTAGGCTTTAAACGCCTCCATTAAACCCCCCCTGACCCGAAACCCCAACATTGGATTCAAATCCTCATTTGAAAATCTCATTTGAAACCCACTGGTCGCTGATGGTGTCGTGGTACACTCGCCTGACTTATGTGCGGGCAGTGTGGGATCGGTTCCCGCTCAGTAACAGTGTCTGTGTGTGCCCTGCAACTGGCTGGCGACCAGTTAAGGGTGTAGTCCGCCTTTCGCCCGAAGCCAGCTGGGATAGGCTCCAGCACCACCCCCAGTGACCCTGTACAGGATAAGCGGTGTTGACGATGACATAATTTGAAACCCTACCCCAACATTGTCTTAAAGGGGAAGTCGGTCAAATATTTTATTTACAATAAACCCTATACTCCCCCACTAGTCTAAACATGGCATTCTGATTAATATTGCATTTTAGAAATATTAATTGAGCAGCAAAATCCACCCGTTTTTATCCATCTCACGGGGCTGCCATTTTCCCACTTGCTGTCAATCACAGTTGCTCAGGGCTCAGGTAACAACCAATCAAATCCAAAATATTTACTGTGTTTGGTATTGTGATGTTCACAAGCTGAACGTAAGCTGCTTATTTGTATTCCAAAAACACAATATTAATCAGAATACCAATGTTTGGACTAGTGGGGCCGCATAGAGCATATTATTGTAAAGAATAGAGAGGAGAGTGGAGGTGACAGTCATGGAGCAGAGAGGCGCCTAATCAGTGACTTGACTCTGTTTTTGATCGCATCATTTCACGTGAACAAACAGCTGTTAAATACATAAAATACCGACTCAAAATAACTTTCCTCCCACCGCTTTGGCGCCCCTTCAGGTGCATATTGTGCATACCCCCTTTTTGGTCACTGTACATTACTATATATTACTAGTATATTTCTCAATAGCAAATAACTTAAGATGTAAACAGAAAACACTCTGTGAGACGCATGGATGCTGTCGCTGGACCCACAAAATTGTCGCGAGATCACGCAAACCCGAGATGTCAGTGAATGCTATTAAAGTGAATGAAGTCGGTTGATCTGAGTTATTTGCCATCGCAAGATTCCTAGTTCGTCCCGCTGCCGCCCCCCAAAAAAACAACCAAAAAGTGACACCATGCCATGGAAGAGATGCTAACTATACGATTTAATTTCACAATTCCGAAACATTAATTAAAGCTCATTAGCTGGCTAATTTCCTATTCACATCCACTTGCCGGCTGGGACAGTTGTGAGTGGATTGAACACTCTAAAAATAGTTGGGATAAAAGTAACACAATTTTGGGTAAAAAATGGGCCGATACACAAATTGGGTCAATTCGACCCACTTTCTTGCATTGTTTTGTGCAAAACAGTTCATTTTGGGGTTGTTTTGTACAAAACTACCCATTTTTTGGATTGTTTTCTGCAAAAACAACCAAGAAAGTTTCGTCAAATTGACCCAAGTTGTGGATTGGTCCATTTTTGATTATTTTTAACCCAACATTTTTTAGAGTGAATTGTTTTCAACTGTTTAAGTGTCACCCAAGATCGCATTTAGACATCATGAGAATATTTAAGATTGTATTATTATGCAATACTATTGCGTTTTTTGCAAAACTTTTGCATCATAACGCAATACGTTTTCGGTTTTTATTGCATCTGTCCAGGACGGACCATTAGGGACATGATAGTTATTTGTCAGCTCGGGAGTATGTGTTATTATTGGGAGCGAACACCGTGTCATTGACACGGCCAGCCAAGGAAGAATGTTTAAACTCATCGCAATTTTGTCCACTTCTGCTGTAATGCTATAAATGCCCTCACCGTCATTGTGAAAATACATAACAGAAACGGAGGGTGAGTTCAATGTTCAGGGATAACAGACGAGATCCTGCGAGATTTGGGTGGAGATGGTCTGGTTTGAAAAGGTCCAGTCTACTGAGAAAAGAAGTGAAGTTGTCCACAGATGGGATGTCTCTGCTCCGACAGTGTCCTTTGAGACAAACGTGGAGTTGTCTGATGCGGCTAAACATATCATCCCCAAAGCATGAAGGAGCAAAGGCCCCCGAAACTATGACCTGCTTGTTTGAGTCCAGGATGGCGTTTATAAGAGAGATGTGGCCATATTTAAGTTTCTGTTGCAGTTTGTGGTTGCACATTCCAACGTAGACAACCACGGCAGAGACAGATGGACGTTCAGACAGCAGCTGGGAGATAACATCATTAATATCCTGAACAAGTGCATCTGCTTATCTTCACATAGCGAACCATGGAGGTCCCGAATATAAGCACGGGGGATTCGTTGCCTGAAATATCCACAGTGGCTTCCACGATTGCTTGTTTTTGTCTTCGGGCTGCCGCAATGCCCATAGCAGGATGCCGTGTGGCCGATGATACGGGGTGAAGCGGGGAGACAGGCTAAGGCAGAGGAATCCTCATTGTCCAAAGGAGAGAATCTATGACTCAATTGAATGTGGTATATGGTAGAAAAACGGGCAGCTCTCCTACGACGAGCTATATCCAGCGACTAGGGCTCAAATGCAGAAGGGGTGGAGAATTCCAGTGCTTCTCCTTGGTGGATCTCCGGTGGTGGTCGTCAGGTTGTTGTCTGGAGGAGCAGGGGAAGGGTCAGCTTCGAGTTGCCAGTGATCGCATTTGACTGTGTCCATTAGCAGATCAACCTCATGGATTTTGTACAGCTTGGAGATAAGTCCTTTCAGCTCAGCGACTTTCTCTGTAAGGCGGGAGCCGTCGTCACTGGATGGAAAGATTAGTGGAGCCATCTCGGTGACCTGCTAGCCACCGGATTACCAAGTTAGCGAGCTGTGCTTTAGCGTTCAATCCGTGACACGAAATCAGTGTAAAAAAATGGTAGGCAGGAGACAATTCAGCAAGGTCAAAGGTGTTGTAGTGCCCCTACAAGAAACACAAGGGGAATAAATAAATAAATAAATAAATAAATAAATACATTTAAATATAAATTAAAAAATGCTGGCTGTCAAAGCGAGGCAGTCCATGAAGATGGAGTGAGAGGGAGAAAACACTTCGGAGCCGGACCATTCTGTCGCCAGAGGGAAGAGTAGGAAGGAGTGCTGAGAAAGAATACATCACAAAATATGTACTGTACGTATGAAATTCACCCCGCTGAAAGAAGTTTACTGCAGCGGGTTAAGAGCAGCGGGCTAACGACTTAGTGTCAAGAAACGCATACTTGCAGGAGTGTGGTGTAGAAAAAGCCAGCAGGTCGTTACCAATGGACAAAAGTTTCCACAAAAACACCCTAACGGTTTAGGTGAAAGACCTCTCAGATGATTGGAAGCTGTTCCAAATATTTTGCTTCACCTTTTCCTTCCCGTTGAGTAGTCTGATTCAGTGTCTAGTTTGAATCAAGTCATAGTTCAGTTCAAATCAAGTCATAGTCTAGTTCAAATCAAGTGGTAGTCTCCTTCAAATGAATCGTAGTCCATTTCAAATCAAGTCACGAACCAGCTCAAATAAAGTCTAGAACAAATGAAGTTGACCTTATCTGTGATCTGTTTGTGTCTACTTGAAAATGCACATGACAACAAATGAGACGTGTTGTTGTGTATTACTGCGAAGACTAAACACACACACACTTAGAATGACAGTGGTGATTAGAGCTGTGGGTGTTCCTCTCAGCTCTCTTCTGAAGACCCTCTCTTTTCATTAAGCCTTCAGTCAGACTACCTGTTTAATTACTCACTTTGAACATGTGTGTGTGTGTGTGTGTGTGCGTGCACATGTAATTAGCTTGTAATTAGAAGTGTGAGCGTGGGGATCAACCTCTGAAGTACAGAAGGACAAAGCTCAGCCCGACAAAACCACACACACACACACGCACGCACGCCGTGTTCTGGAAGCCCTTTTATTTTCCCTCCATCATCATCATGGTCATCATTATTATGATTCATGTCACCCATGTCAGACAAGTACAACCACAGAGATGTGTTCAAGTGGATTAGACCATGACTTGATTTGATATAGACTGTGGGCTCTATTTTCATAGGCCCACGTGCCCATGTATAAAAACTGGCGCGTCTTCATTTTCATGCTGGGGCAAGTCCAGTTTGCTGTGTTTGGAAATTTGGCAGACGGCGCTGTGCCATGCTGTATTGAGGGCGTTTTCTTTTACATGCCCCTGACTCACCTGACGATTTGTTGACAGAAAGTAGACTAGACTTTAGACCAGGTAAAACCAGGTCTAAGTTATTGCGCAGGTGTTTGATGGAGGTGCAGGCAGACAGATTCTGGGCTCTGGTGATATATGTGGTGGATGTCACCGTATTTCATTCATAATTATGACAACAACTTATCCTCACAAGGGTCGCGGGCATGATGGAGCCTATCCCAGCTGACAATGGGCAAAAGGCGACTATACCCTGAACTGGTCGCCAGCCAGTCGTAGGGTACACACACAGACACAGTCACTGAGTGGGAACCAATCCCACGCTGCCCGCACACAACTCAGGCGAGTGTACCTCTACACCAGGGGTGTCAAACTCATTTCATATTGTGGGCCACATACGGCCTCGGTAGATGTCAAGTGGACCATAAAAATTCTACCATACTCAGCTATAAATCGAAATATCATGTACTTCCTCTGTTTTGGTGTAAAGAAGCACAAGAACATTAGGAAAATGTTGACATTTAATGAACATTCCTTTTACAAAATATTTCATGAAACACCTTAGATTTGCTTACACAAATGTGCAATTTACTTTTATCATTCACAAATATGCATTGCAACTGATGCCACTGATTGTACAAAGGCACAAAACTATAACAAGTAATTAGTATTGAAAAATATTGTAATGCACTTTAAGATTAAATGAGATTTATAAAGAAAGGAATTTTTAAACAATGTTGTCTTCTACTCTGATCAAAACAATGTGCCCCCCAGCAGATAATTCATAAATTGCATCGTATTAAAAATATGAATTCCGTGTCTTTTATGCATTTTTTCACATTTAAATGATCCTGTAGGCCTGATCAAACCTCCCTGAGGGCCGGTTCCGGCCCGCGGGCCGTATGTTTCACCTGCTGCGCTACACCATCAGCGATTTACCCTCTGAATCATTTTAGAAATCATTTAATAGAATGCATCATTATTATCATCATCGTTATATTTATTATGTGGGTGGGAGTGTTCTGCACTCTAAAAACAGTTGGGATAAGAACAGAGATGGGAAATTCAGGTCCACAAAGTAAAATTCCTGCCACAGTTTGACTTGAGCCACAGGTGCTTCTAATCAACTGGCAGGTAAACGGGCTCAGTTGATTAGAAGCACCTGTGGCTCAAGACAAACTGTGGCAGGAATTTTAATTTGTGGACCTGGATTTCCCATCTCTAGTTAGGAATAACACAATTTGGGGACAAATATGGACCGATCCACTAATTGGGTCAATTTGACCCACCTTCTTGCATTGTTTTGTACAAAACAGCCCAATTTCTTGGGTTGTTTTGAAAACTGATATTTTTCCTAGAGACATATATACTGTATCTCTCATCTGTGTTTGTTTATGTTTAGTGTAGAGTGGACAAGAAGGAGCCGTAGTGCAGCATGAGCTGTCCTCTTCTGCTCTTACAATGAAGTTAAAGTTACTAGTTGGCAAGTGCTACCTGACTTTATCTGCAACCTCATTCTATCCATACAAGAAAGGGTGTTTTCCTGTGTTTAATCTTTTTTACCATTATTATTATTATTTATGAGCAACCCTAATGCGCAAGTTTTTATTCTATTTTGTGCTTTTGTAACAGGGAATGTTTTTTGCTTTATAGCAAATTGAATTGTAACTTGCTCTCTGCTAAAACTACATTTAAAAAAAAACAACGCAGTCTTACGCATTTGAGACTTATTGCTGTACCGAACTGTGAACTCCATACTGAGGTATATGTACCAAACCGTGACTTTTGTGAACCGTTACACCCCTAAAAACGGATCATTTTTTTGGTTGTTTTTGCATAACCCCCACAAAGTTGGGTCATATTGACCCAAGTAATGGATTGGTCCATTTTAACCCAAAATTGTGTTATTTTTAACCCAACTGTTCTAAGTACTGTACTGTATGTGTTGACATGATGTAGGTTATGTATGTGCAATACTGAATACTGTACATATGCGTGTGCGGCTGACATCTGCTTTGTGTTAAAGCGGGCTGGGCCTCTGACATGATGAAACACAGCCTGGCGCTCCGTAGCACAGCCAAATACTGACGGCTCTTACGCCCCCAACCATCCCGGTCCGTGAGCCCACCGCCCCGGGTGGCGAGACCCCGAGGACCACGCCTTTGTCAAAAAGGCCACCTGAATTTGATACAAATTGCACCCAAAAATGGACAAAAATATGACCAAAAGAACAGTCAATAAAAGACAAAAAAAGAAGTAGAATAAAAAACTGAGGGAAAAAATCTGACATAAACTGCCAAAAGTTTGGTGTAAAAATAATATAAATCTGACAAAAAACATACTAAAAATTTGGCAAACGTTCGACAAAAATCAGACCCTAAAAACTGACAAATAATATGCAAACAAAACCATACAATAGGTAAAAATGTGAAAAATCTAACCAAAACATTTTACAAATCATGCAAACAAATTTGTGAAAATAAGATAAATGGTGTGGACTTTTATAGCACTTTATCTACATCATATAGTGGCCAAAGCGTTTTACAAATTCTCAAATTCACCCATTAAACATGGATCATTTTATACAGGTACCTCACAAAATGGAAAAAGCTTACAAAAACAGGACAAAAACAGAGAAATATCTGACCAAAACTGAAAAATATACGCAAAAATCTGTCAAAAATAAATAAATAATCAGGAAAAAGAAATTTGAAAAATCTGACAAAGAACTGACAAAAGATGACAAAAAATACAAACATCAAGAAAAGGAGACAAAAATATTACAAGAGTGTGACAGTCAAGGAGTACATATTTGACATAAATTGCCCCCCCCAAAAAAAGATAAAATCTGACAAAATCAGACAAAAAAATAACAACCATATTAACAAATCAGTCACAAAAAACATACAAAAATCAGACAAGAATTTGGAGGGAAAAGGGCCAAACCAGGCAAAAATGCCACAAAGAAAAAGTACAAAAGTCTAACCAAAAACTATCATCACTGTTTTTATGTACATGCAATTGCAGCCCAAAACTTGAAAAAGTCATTTGTCGTGCATGACATCACATTGACATCATTTGCACATCCATCACTGCACTGCATGCGCGTGTGTGATTTCTTGAAGAGCGCTGCAGTTTCCTGGAGGCCTTGAATGCATCGACAGCAGTGGCAGCTGTGCGGGGTTCCCCCTCGGTTGCCGTGGCGACTGCAATCCCTGTCACCATAACGAAGGTCTTCACACTCGCGTCCTCCTCCTCGTTTTCCTCCTGCCTCATTCCTCGCGGCCTCCTCGCATTGCCGCTTGGGATTTTCACCTTTTTGCCAAACATTCCTGGAACCAGTATCCGTTTTTTTTCAAACCCCAAAAGTTGACTTTTGCCATTCAAATCCATCCAGATGCCTTTCGTGTTTCAAGAATGTTTTGGACAATTTCATTTTATTGTCTGTTGTTCTGTGTTGACTTAAGTGCTTGCTGTTGATTGTGCATTCAGTTTGTTTTGTTGGGTTCAGCGTGTGTTCATTTAGTGTGTTTGTTGTGTTGTGTTCACTCTGTGTGTTGTAATCAGTGCGTGTTCAGTTTGTGTATTCGTCGTGTTGTATTCCTTGTGTGTGTTCAGTGCATGTTCATTATGTGTTCATCACATGTTCAGTTGCGTGTGAGTGTTTTATGGTTTGGTGATGTCGGTGGACGTTTTCCTTGTTTCCCACACTCGCTTTTTGCGCTGCGTTACATCACTTTGAGTGTGACGCGCTGGCAGAGCTCTGAGCGCCGCGCACGCACACGCGCACACACACACACGCACACCCCCACACACACGCATACACAGATGGCGAGCGGAGCTGAGCTCATGCTCTCGAATGGTCTTGCTGGCCGTTTGATTGACAGCAGGAATGTTTGCGTTTCCCTTCACACACTCCAGATAAAAAGTTTGGCTGGCTGGACACACACTTAACTTCCAATACGAACACACACACACACACACGCACACACAACACAAGCATCACCTCTACAATTATGGAAAGACAAATACAAGTGAGGAAGAGAGAGCAATATGATGTGGTTAATGAATTTGAAGAACATTTTTTAAATGTTATCGATTTGCAAATCAATGTGGACTAGACTATGACTTGATATGGACTGGACTATGACTTTATTAGTACTGGACTAACTTGAGCTAGACTACTGTGTAACTTGATTTGCACTGGACAAAACTAGATTTGGACTGGACGGTACTCGTTTGGGCGGCAAGATGATCGACTGGTTAGCACGTGCGCCTCACAGTGCAAAAGATCGTGGATACGAACCCGGCCCCGTGTGGGGTTTGAATGTTCTCCCCGTGCCGGCATGCATTTTCTCTGGATACTCCGGAGATCTTTGCCGCCTTACGAGTTGAGCGGGAAGAGAGGTAGGGGGACGGATGGAGGTCGTTTTGAAAGTGGTAGGGATCAAGTAATGACCTGGTCTGGATCATAACTTCACTTGAATTAGGCTACAACGGCAATTGTACTACACTACACATCATGATTTGGACAAGACTCTGACTTGATTTAGATGGGACTATTACTTGATTAGGATTAGACTATGACTTGATTTGAAGTAGACTACAACTGGATTTGGACTTCAAGACAATGTGATTTGGACTGGACTGTGATTCAATTTGACTATATACAAAACCAGACTCATTTGATTTGGACTGCAGTAATATGACTTGATTTAGACTGGATTACTACTTACTAGGACTCAACTACAACTAGATTTGGACTACACCACCAAGTGATTTGGACTAGACCAGTGTTTTTCAAACACTGCGCCGTGGCACACCAGTGTGCCGTGGGAAGCTGACTATGACTCAATTTTCACCGAACTATGACCTCATTTGAGCCAGACCACAGGTGTCAAGCTCTGGTCCAGTCTAGTATCAGGCTCCTTCAGAGCTTGCTGATGATCTGATCATTTGAGTCAGGTGTGTTGTGGCAAGGAGAGATAGGAAACATGCAGGAAAGCGGCCCTTGAGGAGTTTGATACCTATGAGCTAGACTATGACTATTGGACTATACAATGAATTGATTCGAACAGGACTATTACTCAATTAGGATTGGAATAGAATCAAATAGGATTTGAACTAGACTATGACATGAAAAACCAAAGTGACTTTTTCTTATGATCTTTGAATCTTTTTCAGAAATAGTTCAAAATGTTTTGACGCATGCTGCTCCTCATTAAAGTGTTTTTCCAGTGAGGCGTGCGGAACGTAACTCAATTCTGACGGAAAGACGGCATGTGGCACCAGGTGAGCAACCAGTCTTTCCTTTCCCCTGACCTGACTTTTGCCTCCTCTAACAGATGCCGTCCTGGAAAGACGATCTCGGCGTGTGAGGGACCCGGAATGGTTTGTCACCCGCCGACGATTTGAGGTCAACGCCCTCAACTCGGGGAAAGAATTCCATATAATGTCCGTGTGACGGAAAACATGAGCTGGCCGCCGTCCGTCCATCCGCATGAAAGCCGTTGAGCTGTCTTTCCCACAATGCATCGCAGACACTCAATGTCAGTTGTCTGTTAAAATTCCCAAGTGGCAGGTGGAGGCCAGTAAAGTGACGGGCTGACACCCACTATTCCACGCACACATGTTGTGCGCGCCAACACACACTCAAACACATCCACACATCAGTTGCACTTCCCTGTGTGCTACAAGAACGTTTTAGATATTATTTTTGCATATTCCAGCCAAAAACGGTCCTCAAACACCACAATATATCTCTATGAGGAGTTCTGCATGTGCTCAAGGGTGTGTGTGTGGGGGGCGGGGGGAGTGTGTATGTGTCTATGCCTGGTGCCATCCTGTAAATGGACATTTTATATACAGACTACAGTCTATATTTCTCTCCAGCATTTATTGCGCAGTGTCGATATATGAAAATGTAATGAGGCCGAAAATGTGCGTTTTATTCTTGTCTCGCTACCCGCCCACACGATTTTCAATGGAGTTCGACCGTCATGGAAAAGTAAAAGTGTCTTTTCCAAAGCAGAGGGTCCACATTACTCCTCGACCTCCCACCCCACTCCCACTCGCACGCTTCGTCTAAACGTGCACACACGAGGAACAGGAAGTGGTTTTGTTTCCTGCTTTATGGTTCAGGCAGGATCACTTGACTTGTTTTTTATTTGACTGTGTGCTTTTTTTGGTGCATTCTCAAGCCTCCGGCGAATATTTGACTTGTGCACTGAAGAAAGGAAAAACTTCAAAGATTCGACCACCATCGTGCATAATGTCACACTCATTATCATAACTGAACAGGGCCCTGAGACACACTAAAATCTGAAAAATTAGAAACAGAAAAAAAATGTAACCAATAATTCACACAAAACAAAAATCTGGTAAAACTATGTAAAAAATCAGACAAATAAAAAAAAATGACAAGAAATCTCTTAAAAGTTTATGAAAAACTGGCCAACAGTTTGGCAAAAAAAAGAGAAAATCTGGTGAAATTATAAATTAAAAATACACAACAGAATAACAAAAATGGCTAAAAACTGACAGAAATGTTCATATCAACAAAACAAAAAAGTCTAAAAAAAAACCTGACAAAAAATCTGACAACAATCGAGCTAAAAATAGTCCAAATTGGCTCCCTAAATGGACAAAAATCTCTCAAAATGTGCCCCTTCCCCCAAAAACTGACAAATCTGACAGATCTGATTAAAAAACAAAACAAAAGGCAAAAAAATCCAAAATTACTATCAAATTATGGCAGACAAAAACCTGCCACAAAATTTGTTACAATTTTACAGTTACAAACTAGATAAAAATGAATTTGGCAAAATATTTAGAATTCAAATACAAAAAAATTTAATTAAAAAGAGCAAAAACATGCTCTAGAATAACAGCCAAAAATGTGAGAAAAACGCATCAAAATTGGGCAAAAATTAACATAAATCTAAGCAGCATTACACCATATCACCCATACCAATCTGTTAAAAACAGAAAAGTTTAACAAAAAACTGATGAAAACTTCCCCTCAAAACATCTGCCAAAATACAAACAACAAATGTGAGAGATATTCACGCTCATATTTGGTCACTATTTTGTCACTAAATCTGGTGGTCATAATATTACAAACAGCTCACGTGTCAATAAAAAGTCAGTGTTGCGAAATATGCCATGAGCTGGTGTACCTAATGAAGTCACCAGCCTTTGCTCCTCAAAAGAACGTTTTTTTTCTTTTTCTGACAGCATAACGCGTAGTGCGTGCGTCACCTTGATGCCATCGTTCATGACTTCAGCGTGAATGTGAAACATCCGCACGGCTGATGCCTCCTTTTATACTGGCCCCCAAAATAAGAGCCACCTGATTGGCTCGCCGATGAATCATGCCCGGCCAATCGAAGAGCGCCACTTCCTGTTCTGTGAAAGATGTTTCCTGTCGATAGTGCTGTGCTTGTGTGTGCGTGTGGATGTGTTTATATGGTGTGTGTGTATGTCTTTGTGTGTTTGTTTTGTGTGTGCAGGTGAGAGGTTGCGTGCGTTTGTGTTTGTGTGCGCGCGTGTGTGTGAGAGAGAGACTGCGTGAGCGTGAATGTATGTGATTGTGAGTATGAGTGTGTATGTGTGTGTTCGAGTCGCGTGTGTTTTGATACCAATATAAACAAAGGCTCTCTGGCTGCAGCACATGTGTTCATGCATGTGACTGGCCTGCATTCATCAACTCACATCAAACAACAACAGAAATAATGTCATGTAGTAATATATAAGCATTTTTAAAAATGTCATTTTTTTTCAAGATGAATTCACCAGTCTGTCGTTATGTGATCTGATATTGACTGTTTGTCCGTTGCTATGTACTGTATATGCTCTTCTGAAGTTCCGAACAATTGTTCCCGTCAGGTGTTTATAATCACACACGCAAATACACACACATGCATACATTTGATGTGCTGCTGTTTTTAATATTTTGATATGAATATGCAGGGCTGGGCATTCCGCCTATGTGACGGACCGGTCCGTCTATCCGCCTATCTCCATTTTGTAGGCGATAAACAATAGATAGGAAATATAAAAACATAGTCAGACTAAGCATAGTCAGAAGCCAATTTTTTCCATCTATGTAATCGTCTATTTTCGCGGTGAGGCTTCAATGTCCACGTCCAGGCTTCCGTTTCCCGTTGGCCGTGGCCGAGATCCTCAAAGGTCCAAAAAGGTCCTCAAAGGTCCTAAAAGGAGACGCATTTAGTCCGGCCTCGGTGAGGCTTCCACGCCACGGTGAGTCTGTCGTTTCAAATATCGCCCAGTGGACGCTAATGGAAGCCCGTTTAAAATGATAGGCGGACCGGCAATTACTATTTGGTCCGGCCGGACAAAATGGCAGACAAGCGCACGGCTGAAGGATACCCCGGCTGTAGGAGGAAGGCGATAAACGGCCTGCAATTTTTTTGTAAAATGCCTAGCTCTATGAATATGTAGATTAAGAATGGGCAACTGGCGGCCTTTGGGCCACACTCTGAGTACACTGAATATACCATCTACTGCCTTATACTACAACTTGAGTAGGCCTAAGAATTTATTGCAGATTTGGAATGATGTGCAGTGGTGCGTGGCCCCTCAGCAGCATGGATGAAAAATTGTGGCTCCCTCCAGCATTTAATTTGCACATTCCTGATGGAGATGATATTGTGATGTGTCAATCAAAATTATGATCAAAATTAAAGGTGATTTCTTTTCTATGGAATGTGGTTGCATGGTGTACCCAATAAAGTGTCCAGTACCCTTTACCATTGTTATTTGGGCCAGGAGTGAATTCCATCGAGCAATTTAGCCAAAGTCCTGACTTGAAACCTTGCTGTTGGATTCAAATTTAGTTTGAAACCCTAACTGAAGAAAGAAACACCATTTTGAAACCCAAATCCTAGGTTGAAACCCTAATTTGAAATCTCGACTCTTATGAAATCTTATATTGAAATCCCTAACTTAGGTTGAAACCCTATTTGAAACTTTAAACCAGGGGTGCTCAAGTCCGGTCCTCAAGAGCCGCTACCCAGCCTGTTTTTCATCTCTTCCTGCCTGCAACACACCTGATTCAAATGATCACGATCGTTATCAGGCTTGTGCAAAAGCTTGCTGATGAGCGGATCATTTGCGTTGCGTCAAGGCTGGCATTAGTTATACATAACCCGAAATATTTTCATATTGGCGATGCCTGTACTTTCTCAAAGCCATCCTCTATCCCAGCAGGATGCCCCTTCAACATGCACATTACAGTTTTATTTTAGTTTTATGTTTATTCTGAATGCTGAAACCTTAACAGTGATTCTTGTTGCACAATTTCTAAAACTTGCAAAACCACTTTTCAGAACTAAAATCACAAACATTGCTTTGTACTGAGTTTGTAAAGGGCTCTTTTTGAAGAACTGGAAACACGACTCACTGCAATTTCCAGACGATCAACACAGTCTAACAAAACTATACACATTTTGGGCTATTATTTACGCAAATGTCTGGCCACACTTTCGCAGGGGAAAACTCTTTTGGATAATTAGTTGACTTTGCAATCAGCCTGAACTCTATCAATAAGCTACAGGTAAGCTGTCTGTGTGGAGTACAATGGAGGGAGCCGGATTAGTGAGAATTAGAGGAGGCCGAGGAAGATGACGTGGAGGTGAAGAAGCAGGAGGGAGAGGAGAAGGACCACCCTGCTGTTTGCAACACTCCGTCTACGATTACGTTCCAGCGTGCGACAGCGCAACAACGTCCCCCACCAACACACGCACACACACACACCCGTCGACAAATATTCCCGGGCAGAAATTTGGACGACACAATGGAGACTGAGGTTTTTTTCCTCTCTGTCTCTTAGTAATATTACTGAGGGGATTTTGGTGTGTGTATTTTGACATGTCAAAAACACTTTGTGTTGGTGGTTTTGATATTTACAGTTAACACATTAAATATAAATACTTGAAATTTGGATCCCTGCTGTGTGTTTACACTACTAGGATAAAAGTATGATCTCAACCTGATATTGCCTACTGCGTGCACAGAGAAAGCAAGAGACAAATCTGGTTTTCATCCTTCTCATAATCGTGTAGTTGGCACATTGTGTGCTCACTATGATGGCTTGTGTTAATTGTTTGATACAAATAAAACATTTTTTTATGAAGGTGAACCTGGTCCTGGCCTCCCTGTGTGGAGTTTGCATGTTCTCCCCGTGCCTGCGTGGGTTTGCTCCGGGTAATATGGTTTCCTCTCACAATCCCAAAACATGCAGGGTAGGATGATTGAACACTCTAAATTGTCCGTAGGTATGATTGTGAGTGTAAATGTTTGTTTGTCTGTGTGTGACCTGCGATTGGCTGGCAACCATTTCAGGGTGTACCCCGCCAACGACAGTTGGGATAGGCCCCAGCATGCTCCAGCGACCCTCGTGGGGATAAGCGGTTTGGATAATGGATGAATGGATGGAGGTTTGAAGAATTAAGCAAGACTTACATGCTTTTGCAAGAGAACTGCGACGTTTTTCAAATTTGATGAATGGCCCCGTTACACCCAGTTATACCTGTGCAAAGTCTAGCAAAAAAACTAAAGAAAGACATCTCCACCAATGTGCACAGTTGGACTGCGCTTTGTGCTAGACTTGTGCTGGGAACAAAAACAGGGCACGATAACTTTCAGTTTATAACCAAGGTTATTATAGTTATTATTATAGCGAAATAACTACCAACGTGAAAGATCACATTCTCACATGAAAGTTAACATGTCAAAACATGATGCTTATCACGTTTTAACGTGAAACTTCATCAAATTATAATGTGATAAATTTACCATCACGTTAAAACGTGAAAATCATCGTAATGAAACGTGAAACTTGTCATGTTGAAATGTGGTACATACCACGTTATTACGTCAATCTTATCACGTAAAAGTGTGAAACCTATGCTAAAAACGCTTTAATATGAAACGTGTTATAGCATGAAACGTATGTTAAAATGTGAAATTTTTCATCTTATGACAGTTATCACATTAAAAACGACAAACTTTGCATGTTAAAGTCTGAAATGTACATGTTTAAATGTGAATGTTATTATGTTATAAAGTAAAATATCACATTATAACATGAACGTTATGACATTAAAATGTGAAATGATCACACTGAAACTTGACATTTATGATGCTGAAACATGAAACTCATTACATTCAAACGTGAACCTTATCATGTTTAAGTGTGAAACTTACCATGTTAAAATGTGAAACTTATCACATTATAACCAGAATTATAATAGATTTGTATTTTTCATTGTAATTATTTTAATTTCATTTGGACTATTTTTTCAAATTCTGTTAATTTTAATTTGTTTTAAAGCTAGTTGCTTAATTTCTATTGTTTTTTTTTTTAGTTTAATTTTTTTTTTCACATCTGGATTATTTGTTGAGTCCATCATTAAAAATAAATACTAATCTGTCACTAAATTGTGTAATTCTATTTTATGAATAACAATTTTTTTTTAAAATTGTATTTGCAATTATTTCACTATAATAATAACAACTATAAAAACACGTTAGTTTGACATTGCAACATGATTTTTTTTTCTTGTGTGCCAGCAATATTGCTTCTGTATGGAACAGATAAACAATCTGTTAAGATTAGAAACTATGTCATTCAAAACCCTTGAGCCACTGATCCTCATCATCGTCATGTCGCCGATGTCGTTCCGAGCGCGAGAGACGCTTTGCTGGTGTTTTCCCTGATTGGGCGCCGAAGATGATGTCTGCTGCTGTGTCAGCTGCTTGCAAGCGTTATGTGCACCACATGGCCACAATCGTACACACGCACGTTGAATCGTGTCTGCGTTTGAGAACAAAATAATGCATTTCATGCAAGTTTATTTTAAACTCGTCACGCCTCCTCACGCTATACACTGTAAATTAAAAGCACATGATAAAAGTTAAAAAAAAAAGTCAAAAATGGAAACAGGTGTTAAAATGTGGAGTTGGATGATATCACAGTAATTTGATGGACAAATGTATTTGGACACGTAAAATTAATATGGAGTTTTGACTAAAGTATTGGGACACCAACAAAGGTGGAGAAAATGTGGCATTCAGACAAAAAAAGTTTGGGATGTGAAAAACAGAGACAATATGAGAAATCTGGAAAAAAGTATTGGTTGTAGTATTGGTGAAGGTGAAAATGTGGACTTTTGACAAAACTGAGAAAGTGTGTGTGTATGTGGGGAGGGGAGGGGGGTGGTGGTTATGGTGACAAAAGTATTGGAACACCAAACGTGAACTAGGTACTAGGAGGATAAAAGTGGAAAAAGTGGAGAAAATGTAAAGCTCAGACAAACGTATTCGAGACGCCTACAGGAACTAGTGAAGAAAATTTGGAAACACGACATCCAAACAACGTGAAAAAAATATGGCGCTTGAAAGAAAGTTTGGGGGGACAAGAAAATGGGGATGAGAGCATTCGGTCATGTACAGGAAGTAAAAACTGGACACAAATGTGTTTTTACTTAAATTATTATTAAGCTTGACTTCTTTCCTACTCCTTTTCGGACTAGCAGAACATCATTTTTGTTCTGCTTTTTTTGTGTGTATGTGTGTGTGTGTTTTTTTTTACTGCATTTCTCAAAATTAATAAATAAATAAAGTATTCGGTGTAACTGTTGTTGTGAATAGCTGTTGCGGTTTTCACCTTCTTCCTTGAATGGCAGCGACCACAGAAGACGTTCACTGTTTTTTTTGTAATGCTGGAGCTCCACTGATGATGTCACTGACTGCACCCCGCTCTTCATCATCCTCATCTTTATCTTACTCAGCCTCACTCCCACCAGTGGGACTCGGCGAAGGAGGACATGTGCCCACGTATACGTTTGACGGACAGGCTGAATTGCGCATGTAAAATCATCAGGCGTGTTTTCCCGGTTGCCTGGGGCGACCGGGCCTCAACACACGCTGGAATTTGACACGCTTGCTCCGCCATCACCTAAACTGGAGGAGGGAGGGCGAGCGCTGGGCGGGTCTGAGGAGAGACCTCGTCTCGTAACAAAACAGTCATGAAAAAAAAAATATCTATATATATATATATATATATATATACATATATTAGTTTGTGTCTCCCTTGTCCAATGCTAGTTCGTCTTGTCAGCGTCCTATGGCTAATCACCCACGCCAAGTTTCACGTGTGCCTTTGTCATTGCGAATCTTAGTTTTGTATTTTTCTTTAGAGGGCAGGGGGAATTTTTGCATGACTATGCAAACCCAATCGCAACAAACATTCGAAACAAACGGTTCGGACAGCTTTCATAAACCATCACACCCCTAGTTACGTTACTCAGCTGTACCGAAATGTTTTTTTTTTACTGGTACTGTAACATGGGTGGAACAATGGTTGACTGCTTTGTACGTCCGCCTCACGGCGCAGAGGTCGTGGGTTCGAATCCGGCCCCGACCTTGCTGTGCGTAGTTTGCATGTTTTCCCCGTGCCTGTGTGGGTTTTCTCCGGGTACTCCGGTTTCCTCCCACGTCCCAAAAACATGCATGGTAGGTTAATTGGGCACTCTAAATTGCCCCTAGGTATGATTGTGAGTGTGAATGTTTGTTTGTCTCTGTGTGTCCTGCGATTGGCAACCAGTTCAAGGTGTACCCCGCCTACTGCCCAAAGACGGATGGAAGAGGCTCCAGCACGCCCGCGATGCTTGTGAGGATAAGCAGATTGGATAATGGATGGATGGATGATACTGTAACGTTAGCTTACCTACCTGTGATGCTTACTGGGTTGCCAGGTGGGTGTGAATGATACAAAACCCCTCTTTTATTTTCTTGATTTCATTTTCCTTGCTCCAAAGGCAAACTGTGTTAAAATGCAGATTTCAAACTATAAACAAGATGACATGTCAAGTTGCTTCGACACCAAGTCGGAAGTCAAGTCATTGTCAACTTTTTGGCTAGCAAGTCACAAGTTCTAAAATGGTAGTCAAATTTTTGTCTTTTTATTATATATATTTTTTTACTGCACATGTGTTATTTTAAAAGCTACTTATCAGCATCCATACAATTCCAATGTGTACAATAGACACACAGATGGCAACCGTTGACTACACGTTGCGGTCACGCACACACACGCAAGCACAGGCTGCGGTGGATCCATCGGGGTTCCCCCAATCTCTCTGGCGGCCTTCTGATGACTTCCACATGTCTGGCAGCCATCCCGCCACTGACGCCTCTTTTCTCTGACGTTACGCTCGTCAGGAATCTGCACACATTTCTTTCCCACTTTCTCCTCTCGCTTTCTTCATCCAACGCTTTTTCTTGTCTTCCTTTGGACATTGGAGATGAACGTGCGCACACACAAACTCGCACACATATTTTGTCCAATTTGACACTTTTTTGAAAACATCACTGACGTCTTTTGTGAAAAGATGGAGTCATGTTGTTGAGCTTATGTTTTTTACTATTGCTGCACAATTGCATCATGTACACGCACATGCACATAGACGCACACACACGAAAAAACACAACTACACAAACGTGCATTTATGCACACATGCTCCATGTCTGTAGACAACAGGTCAACAAGAACATTCTACTCGACAATCTACACTAATATGTTATTTTTTTGCCTCCACCAGGGAGCTAAAAAAAAAAGAAAATATTTGGAAATGTGTGTTTCATTATGACGTGTGTGCTTGCGCATGTGTGGTCTGTTTCTCGTGTGTGCAGTGCATATTGAGTTTAGCCTTGAGCTAGGGTTAGGATTAGCACATTTTTTATAAAACAAATAAGTCTTGCTTTAAGTGGAAGTCAACCCAAACATATTTTTTTCAAGAATATGTTCCCATCAGGCCCACTAGTTGAAACAAGGCAATATGATTAATATGAAACATGGGTTATGCAGCAAAATCCACCCGTTTTTAGCCATCTCAGGGGCAATTTGTCACTTCTGTCGACTGAAAATGACATCACAGTTGCTCAGGGCTCAGATAATGACCAATCACGGCTCACCTGTTTTCTAAAGCTGAGCTATGATTGATCGTAATTGGAGCCCAGAGCAACTTTGATGTCATTTTCAGTGGACAGAAGTGACAAAATGGCCGTCCCCAGAGATGGCTAATAACAGGTGTTTTTTGTTGCTTAACTCATATTCCACAAACACAGTATTACCGTAATCAGAATGCCTTGTTTCAACTAGTGGGAATGCATATTCTTAAAAAAAATGTTTGGGTTGACTTCCACTTTAAAGGGATTTTCCAACCGGTATGGTCCGGTTTTCACTAACAAGCTAAATTTATAGATTTTTTTTTTTTTTTCGGAGAAATCAATCAATAAAAACTAACAACTTTAAAACCGCATCCTGGAAAGGAGCACCCTCAGCCCCTCAGGAAACTTGTTGTCCATTCAAAATCATAGTAAATACATCGCTAATATTGTCAAAATAACCGTGATCAATCAGCCCCAAAATGTATGTGGACATTTCTACTTAGGCCGACTTCGGCAAAACGATTAGCCTTTCAATGGCTAACTTAAAAGAGCAAGAAATAAGCAGCCTGCGTTGAGCTTTGCCTCAGTTTCTGTCACGTGTTTGTTTTCCTTCACAAGTCACCAATATACTCAAACACAATGCATTCTGAGAAGATTTTCGTAAGCTGAATTGTTCATAGGTCGTTATATAGTACATTTAAATCTGTAAAGGTTAGCTTGACTTTCTTTTCCCCCGAAGTCCACCTGGGTACTCCCTTCACCGCAATCCGAAAAGGTGTTTTAAACGGCCATGCTCAGCTGAAGGGCCGTCTTCATCGCTTGAAGTCCGATGCTTCGAGTCTTTCCAAGTCCAACTTTGAAATTTCAACAAGGCAACCTTGTCTCGCAGCTATTCATGTGAAATTGACTCACCCACTCGTCCGCAACATCGCTACACCTGTGCCTGCACAATAAATTTCATAGAGTACATTTTACTCTAAAAAGACTATATTTGGTCCCAGTAGCCTATTCAGCGTAAAATTTTGTGTACATTTCCCGCAGAATTTTACACTGAATATTTTACTCTCAAATGTCACTTTGTTTAGTGGAACCAAATAGTCTTTTAGAGTAAAATGTACTCTACAAAATTTGCAGTGTGGAAAAAATGAAAAAAATGGACATAAGTGTTTTTCACAGGACAGCGACGATATGAATTTTGGTGGCAATTAATCACAGTTTCAGACACGAGGTGACAATAGAACGTGACAAACCAAGCCAGGAAACAACACGTATCATGATGCTTGCCACCCTGTTCTGACGTAGACAGGCTGAGATGGAAGAAAAAAACAAGCCAAGCTCTAAAAGGGAACGGGACAATCGGTGGCTTTAGTCATCACCAACAAGCCCTTAAATCACTACAGATTCTTTTAGGGGGGTGAATTTTAGTGCTGACATCATTTTTACATACAGACTTATTATATACAGTAAGTGCCAATATTCAGCCCACTCATAAGTCCCTTAAGCCCTTTCAAGCTTTGTAAAATTTTTATTTTTGTATCAAACAATTAACACAAGCCGTCATATTAGGAAGCACACAATGCGCCAACTACTGTCCTGATAGGAAGAATGAAAAACAAATCTGTTTTTTGCTTTCTCACAAACTCAAAAACAGGGGAATATCACATTGACACAGTACACACACACTGACAGTCTTCACCACACAACACACACGCATGTGTGTGTGTGTGAGTGGAGTTGCGTTAGCGTTAGCTTTTCCGCTAACACAACATCACCTGCTGGAGCTTGGTCTTTGAAGCCAGCACACATAATGGGAAAAATAATAAGAAGTTACAATCACAATATTAGGACGACTAATACGAATATTTCAGCCTTCCTGGGAATTGTCGGGAAGCAGGAATGCAGGCCCGCTCCTCTGAACCGGCGGGATCGACAACAAGTCGGGAATTCAAACAGAACAAGCATTCCACAAAAAGAACACAGTTTCACACACACAGGCATGCACACTCACAAACAAATACACACACATTCTCAAACTTGTATATAATAACGTATATAAATACAAATAGTGATAACATCATTAAATAGACTGTAAAGAATTAAACAGTTTATCATCATTAATTCATTGCAGCCCATTCTGATATTTGTGACTTAGCTACTGCATATACAAACAAAGAAGAGTTTCAAAACTACAGCTACTGTTTGCCTCAGCAAGTCATTTCTTTGCAGAAGATAAAGAATACATGCTTGTGAGCAATGATATATTTTCCATGTGATGCTGCATCAATGCTAGTTTTGTTATCCTGTCTATGGTATGTCCTACTATATGTTGTCATTAAGCTAGCGTACATTTGTATAAGGCAAAGCCATATGGTTGCTCCAAATACACAACGTGTGATACTCACTTGTATCTAGAAGCACCACTGTAAATTGGGATGTGTACAGGAAGTGAAAAGTGAAAACAAAATACGACGTTTGAACGAAAGTATTAAGATGCCACCAGGACGTGAAAAGCCTATTTAACCTTTGTGCGCACGGCGTACGTTTCCCGTTAAAGAATGTCAGATGAGGTGTGAAGGTGGTGCAAGCGCGTCCACTTGGAGAGCGTGGGAGCGTGTTGAGTGCATTGGAGGAAAACAAGCGAGTTGTCACAGGTGCGCAGCTACTGAGCTGCTACCGAGCTCGCGGCGCAGCCCGGCCGGGCCGAGCCAGGCCAGACCTCAGACGCAAAAACAGGAGAGGGCAACGTCGGCGTTTGATCACGCCGCCGGTTGCGTTGACCCCGGCGCCTCCCCGAAGAGCCTCGAGCATAGGATAACAGAGACTCTGTCGGCGGCGGCAGCAAAGAGTCAAACACTCTTCACAGTGGTGTCTAAAGTGTTTTTAAATATGAAAACGCGTACTTTATAAAAGGAAACAGTGATGACGTAATTCAGTAGAATATAAAGGATTTAACAGTTTTTGCTTCAGTGGACATTGTACTGCAGATAGATGGATATACTCAGGGTTCTAAATGAACTTTTTTGAACACCGCCTAAATGTGGCTGGTGACTCTCTAAAGTTACCAGCCAATCATTAGCCATTTTTTTCAAACTTTAGCACCACTGCTTTTATCCACCTCCTTTACACAACCTCTGCTTGTTTATATTCTTGCGCTGGTTGTATTCTAGACTGTAGTGTGAAATACAGTCATTCTTGCTGCCAGTGGGCGTATTAATTATGTCATTATGTAGCATTATGGCAGAGTATTTATTGGAAATGTACGAGTCACTGCCAGGCGTACAAATGATGATGAGAACAAAACATAGCATAGAGTAGGATTGGGCATCGTTTGAATTTGAATGATTACAGTTCCAATTCTGGTTCCTTGCTTCGAGTCTGGTTCCAAACGATTCTTGATATCAATTCTTTTCAGGGTGTCCAAACTACTGCCATTCATTTTTTGAGACCTGCAGCACAGACTGAAATAACATGACACGGCTTGTCATTTGCCTGCCTTCTACTACTGTACTTACCACACTGAATGGCGAGGAAGAAGAACTGAAGGGTTTTTTTTTATCATCTCTCATGTTCTAGTTTTCAAGCAATCAGTCATCACTGGATGAAAAAATTATAGCTACACATATCTTAACCTACACTGACGAATTGCCTTATTGTAAATGAAAGATGTCGATGCAGCCCTTGCCTTTTTGGGTTTTTCCCTACGTGGCCCTTCAAAGTTCAAACACCTCTGGTTTAAATGGAGACGCTACCAATAATTTTGGGATGAACTCATCGGAATTTGTCGACAAATTTATTTCTATTAAATTTTCACTTTTTTTCCTTTGAATTTGCCAAAGGGTTATTTTCAACCAGTATAAATATCACATTTATGAATAGGAATTTACAAGGTTGCATTATTTACTTCAACAAGAGCTTTATTTTTGAAAACCTCATGAAAATAAATTCACACGAGTTTAAATGAATACAAAGTGATGGGCTAACCTGCTGTGTAGACAGACAAAAGCAACACAATTTGGTAACGCAGTTCAGATTAGCAGCAGATACAGTGTGTGTTTTCAATGTGCTTGTTGTGGACACACACGCTTGCTTGGTATAGAAAATACATATGTACATATGCTAATGTGAGGTGTTTATTTGCATTTTAGGTGCCCCACCATTTAGTTGTTAAATGGGTCAGTGTTGGCAATAGATGTATTTTATTGTTTAACACAGTGTTTTAAATTGAGCATTACACACCGGTATGGAGTACCAGCACCTCTCAGTTTTAGCCTGTAGCGTTTCGGTACTTTACTTTTTTAAAAACTCGAAGGTTGGGTCAGTTGGATCTCACGTCACTACTGTAAATACTTACATTTTATTTCTTTTATTTTAATTTGCATTTTATTTCTATGTACTTAATTGGTCTTTACAATATTTATTTTTGTATTTATGTTGTAAACTGGGCGGCACGGTTATCAACTGGTTAGCACATCCGCCTTCACAGTGCAGAGGTCGTGGGTTCGAATCCAAGCCCGCCCTTTCTGTGTGGAGTTTGCATGTTCACCCTGTGTGGGTTTGATCCAGGAAAGTAATGAGGCATTACAAATTGCGTTTCCTTTTAGCATCAATAAAGACATTCCAAAAACATTTTAAACACTTGTGAGGATTACTTATTGTCCGCACACTTTGACTGTTCAGGAGTGAGTTAGGATAGTAACTTATCTTTACTTTCATTTTTCCATGTAATAAATAACATGTATAATGTCTTTCATTGTTTAGAGCAGACAGGGCCAGGGCCTTTACCTATGCATAGCTAACCATCAAATACTGCCCAAGTCGGCCTACGCTCCGCACCGATAGCAGCCACCATGGCGGGGCTGCGGGCGAGAGTGCGCGCGCGCGGTGTATCCGGCCTGTTGCTCCCTGCGCCCGCCAGCCAGCACAGCTGCTATCCCAGAGGCAACCTGGTTGAACCTGCAAGTATGCTTCTCTCAAAGATTAAAGCCATGCAATTCTACAAGTACACACGACCCGTAACCTAAACTTCGGAACCTTCCAAGCCTTTGTTTGATCGCGCCAGTGCCGCTTCTGCCGTTGTGATAGTTGAAAAAGCACTCCTGATGCGTCTGTGAGATTCCAACCTGTCCGCTCATTATGTCCTTTTCATCAAAGTGACATGTGAAATCACTTGCAGGGAATATTGAGTGATAAACAGTCACCGCTACGGTCCTGTCAGCTTGGCTGCGTAAACAGTGGTTGTCGTGGTGAAGTGACTGATAGAAAGTTCAACAAGTGGCAGAATAATATGAAAGTATTGAGACTTTTAAGACACTATAATTATGGCCACTCGCTTTACAGAATTGCCTGTGGGTTGGTCAACTCATGCCAAGAATGTAAAGTGATTGAGAGACAAATCAACGAATTGGGATTTTTTTGTTGTTGTTGTTATTTTTTTGATTCTGATAGGCCCTTGACTACCGTGGGCCTCAAGAGTAGGTGAAGTAGGCCCTGGGAGCAGGAATATCGATTTTATGACAATTTGCCTATTACTTTTCAACCACCCCTCATTCTGTCATTCTCTCTGTTGCTTTTGTTTTTTGCTTATCAAAGGCTCAAAGATGAGCTGGCTGGAACCTTGTGTAGTCTGAGAATGTTTTGTACAAATTGTGCAATGACGTTGCAATTATCGTCATCTCGAACTCATAATTATAATGAAACGTGTAATTATAACGTGGAAGTGTTATGTTTGTTATGCACAAACGTTAGTTGCGAGTTGCCAGCGGGTCAGAAAAGGACATGGTCATGTGACGCATATGAGAAAAGGTGCACTTCATTTGCATATTGTGACAACTACCTGAGGATTCCTGGCATGCCGTGGCGGGTGGGGCTTAGTGTGCGTGCACGCATAGTGAAACAGTTTCATGCTAAAAGCAATTATATTTCTGTCTTTGAAAAGAAAGTTTTTCATGTATATCTTACCATACGTTGTGTTACGTTACTTGAAAATGATGTTGCTTTGTTATGTTTTGTTACAGTACCGCAACTAAGTTATGACAGGCTATGATACGATACTTGAGGTTATGTAACTTGACTGTACTTTACATGATGTTACAAAATGATGCGTTACATTACCTTAAGCCAGGGCTTGGCAATTTAAATGCTGGAAGGGGCCACACATTTCAGTCAGTGCTACAGGGGGGCCACATAGGACCAGACACTTCCTAACTTGACAGATGACAAAAAATATATATATATATTTTAAATATGGACAAAATACGTTCATATGGTCAAAATACATGCTCTTCATATGTTTCATTTTGAAAATATTTTTTTCACTATATGTATGAAAGATGCATATAAGACATAAGGCAACAATAAAGGTTTTGAAGCAAACAACAAAATAACCAAATACTGTTTTTTTTTCTCCCAGTCCAAAGGGCTCTCTTGCATAAAATACCATTCAAGGATGGCATAAAACTGGTGAACAACAAATCAACTTTAAAGGGGGAAATCAACCCAAACATATTTTTTTCAAGAATACGTCCTATGCAAGCCCACTAGTTGAAACAAGGCATTCTGATAAATATTGCATCACAACTATCAGGGCTCAGGTAATGACCAATCACGACTCAGCTTTAGAAAACAGGCAAGCTGTGATTGGTCGTAGTGACTAATAAGCATAAAATAACAATTACTCCAAAATATTTCCCCTTGTTTTGTTGCATATAGTACAAGTACATTTGGAACATATTCCCATTTGTTAATTATTATCTTGTAGATCATAATTGCAATTTCATCAATATTGGTGGGTATTTTACTCAAATTTGCCGGTTTGTTTATTGCTATTCGTCTGCAGCCTGGGTACCCTTCCGCCATCCTTCTAGCCACTTTTTTCTCAAGCCGGATCAGATAGCAATCGCCTATCGGCAGGTCCATTTATCGTTTAAATGTATTCAATTTATAGCCCAGTAGCACTAACATGCTAGAAGTGCAGTCATGCTATCATGCTACATGCAATAGTGCAGTTGTGCTAGTTAGCTAACATGCTACACGCTACGGTGCAGTAACAGGCAATAATGGAGTAATGCTAACATGCTATAGTGTAGTTTTGCAAAAATGCGACATGCTACAGTGCAGCCGTGTTGCCCTGAGATGTTCAAACGAGGTACAGATTTACGACTCAGAGGAACCGCTGTGGCTTGCATGTCAATTAAAGAGGAAGATCAAAGAGCATAGATGAGTCAACATTTGCGCTTGTGAATGTAATCAAAGTAATCATGATTAATTATGTCAAATGTATTGACTGACTGGAATGTTGGTGGTTGACCGGGTTCCCATGGAATCTACTTGACATTTACACAGCGGCACGCACACAGGCATGGATGTCATAGCAACCAGATCACCCACATACAGTGGATATAAAAAGTCTTCATTGAAACCGATAACTTGTAAGAAAAAATGAAAATCCTACTAGAACATCATCATCATTCATTCCGAACCACTTATCAATCTAAACTTCATAGTATTTGGGGTTAATCAGAGGCATGGATCCAAATAGCAGTCAGGATAAACCCTTCAGGTTTCTGCGAGAAGCTAAAGAAATTCCAGGGAAAGCCTACGAGAACATCAGAACTTTATTTGGGTTTAATAAGAGGTACAGTACTTCAAACTGTGGCAGGTGTGTGCTGACTACCATTTAAGATCAAATTGAATGTCCGTTGTTGAAAGTGAGCACGGCCATATTCCCAGGTATAACAGGGTGTGCACACTTGTGCAACCACATTATCATATTTGTTTATATTTAATTCCCCTCGAAAAGATTGGATTTTTTTTTTCTAAATTGACTTATACAGTTCACATTAACGGTGGGGAAAATGTTGAAAAGATTTATCTTGGTCTTGTATTTTTGTACCACAACAACATACTATTTGAGCAGAGGTGTGTAGCTTTTTCACATCCACTGTACATAGACACACAAACACAAACATACAAACACAGTACACATGCATAAACCACAAACACAAACACAAACATAATACACAGCAGTGTGCATGATGAAGGGGGTGTCTGGTGCGGCACCACGCGTGGGGTCTGGTGTGATGCTCAAGCAAATGTTAGGGTCTGGTTTCGGGGGGTGGGGGTGCGGGTTCTGATGCAGTCTCGGTCACCAGCGTCGGTCGCGTGCCAAATGAGAGAGCAGATGCAGCGGCAGGAAACCCAAAAATAGAACCAGAACCACATCAAGACCAAAAAAGAAGTGGTAAAGTGGGTGGAGGGGGTTAATTTGGGGGTTAGGAGACGACCCCACATGGGGGTCCTTTCCAACCTTTTGCACTTTATGCCACCTACTCAGCGCAGCCTACTTTGCAGGAAAACGTAATACATTGAAAACAAAAATGGTTTGTTAGATTTGCTGAATTTTCTTCAAGTAGTTGCATGAAATCAAAACATCTGGATCCGAATACTGTACATGTTTTAAGTAGCGTAGTAGTCTACTTTATAACAATTTTCTGCATCCAGATGATCTTATTTTGTGCAGCCAAATGTATTTGGATGCAGATGTATTTATTTGATGCAAACTCTTGTTGAAATTAGAGTCAGTAAATTCAACACACCATTTTTTCAGGGTTGCGTGTACTAGTTACAAATGGAAGGCATGTATATATATATATATATATATATATATATATATATATATATATATATATATATATATATATATATATATATATATATATATATACATATATATGTATATATGTGTGTATATATATATATGTGTGTGTATGTATATATATGTGTATATATATATGTGTATATATATGTGTGTATATATATGTGTGTGTATATATGTGTGTATATATATATATATATATATATATATATATATATATATATATATATATATACAGAGAGAGAGAGAGAGAGAGAGAGAGAGAGAGAGAGAGAGAGAGAGAGAGAGAGAGAGAGAGAGAGAGAGAGAGAGAGAGAGAGAGAGAGAGAGAGAGAGAGGCGGCATGGTGGTCGACTGGTTAGCACGCCCGCCTTACAGTTCAGAGGTCGTGGGTTCGATCCCGGCTCCGGCCTCCCTGTGTGGAGTTTGCATGTTCTCCCCATGCCTGCGTGGGTTTTCTCCGGGTACTCCGGTTTCCTCCCACATTCCAAAAACATGCATGGCAGGTTAATTGAACACTCTAAATTGCCCCTTGGTGTAAGTGCGAATGTTTGTTTGTCTCTGTGTGCCCTGCGATTGGCTGGCAACCGATTCAGGGTGTCCTGCGCCTACTGCGCCCGTTTGCGTGTTCTCCCCGTGTCTGCGTAGGTTTTCTCCGGGTACTCCGTTTTCCTCCCACATTGCAAATAACATGCCTGGTAGGTTAATTGGACACTCTAAATTGCCCTTAAGTGTGATTGTGAGTGCAAATGTTTGTTTGTCTCTGTGTGCCCTGCGATTGGTAGTTCAGGGTGTCCCCTGCCTACTGCCCGTAGACAGCTGGGATAGGCTCCAGCACGCCTGCGACCCTTGTGAGGATAAGCGGATTGGATAATTGATGGATGGATATCTGTAAGTTGTGCAGTTGATGCAGATAATTGTTGTACCATTTTTAAGTGACCAGAAGCCATAAAAACTTGGGGTGTGCAATTATGAAAGAAAGTCCTTGAACGCTTTAAAGTGTCTAGTGCTGTGGAATATTGATCAACGACAGTTGTTCAAATATGTAGAGAGCTAAATTTACAATGAGCCCATACCTGTCAAGTTGTACACTTTCGGCGTAATTTGTACAGGTGGAAACACCTTTTCAAACATGTACGCCATTCGAAAATAATGTGTAATGTGTAAGATCATATAAAGATATGTAAGGGCAAATTACAACTTTCGTAGGATTCAGTACACCCCGGTTGACAGGTATGCGAGCCATGTGGTAATATTGTCCCACAGGAGTGTTTAAAAATTGGCAGACATTTGCAAAATGCCACTACATATTCAAATTTGAGCCTGTAGTTTCAAAGTAGGGTTTCAAATAGTAGCTTTGCACCTGTGGAAAATGAGTATGTTGTACCACTTTTGCACCTTCAATGCATCTGGTTCCAAACTAATTTCGAGTTGGGGTGCCTTAAGATAACTAAAAAAGTCATTTTGGAAAAAAAAGTGATTTAATTGAAGAAATGAAGCAGAGAAGTGAGAAGGATTTGAGATCATTCGAGGACACGCCGACTTGTTTCTGCAGGTGCTACATGATGTCTACCTTGGGTGTGTGTGCGTGTGTGCGGTGTGTGTGTGTGCGTGCGTGTATGGCTGTAGGGGATGGACAAAGACCGACAGTGTACAACTTCTTGAAAGAAATTCCGATTGTGACGTTTGAGCTGCTGACCTCAAACACACACACACGTCTTGGGAACATAAATGAGGGGGACAAAAGTGTGAAAGAAACACAATAATAGAAGGGATAGTGCGCACACAGACCCGCACACATGCGCACACTCACCCACACACACAAACAGCGTCCAGTCAGGATGAATGAGAAATGAGACTTTCACATTAACAAGGCACATTCAGAGTGCAGGAACCAATGGACTCTATGCACAGAGTGTTGTGACGTATTTTCGGTAAAATCTCATAAAGCATCGATCTTTCCGGTAATGCCGAGCGCCGTTGTTTTGAAGACATTTTGGGGTATTTTTTCTAGATTGTTTTTATGTGTGTGGTTGCACGGATTCGTGAAGAAGAGAGGGGACACTACATCCAGCTATCACTGCTGTGTGCCTACCCGGATATACAGGTTCTTTATGGTGTAACTCCAGTTTGATGAGCAGCAGAAGCATTGGGTTGTTAACATTCGCAGGGATAAATTTGCAGTTACAGAGAGCACCAAAGTCTGTTCTCTGCATTTTCTTAATGCTGATGTAAAGAACAAGGGCACCTTTATTGACGCTAGAACTCCCCCATTTGACATCTCTCAAGCTTCAAGTGTTGTTACTCTGTTTACATAGATTAAACATGTTCCTGACCTTTTAACTTTTCCTGTCTGTATGTATCGTCCACGTGAGGAGCGGAATTTGGACCCATACGCAGATGTGACACGGCAGTTGAAACGTAAAAAGTCTTTGTCAAAGAAAATACAAAGTAACTACACAGGTGGACTGGAGAAATTCTGACCGGGAGAAAGCTTGCATCCGCCGTAGAAGAAGATTTGACGTACTGATGTGTCACTCAGCAACTCAATCTTAGAAACTGTAAGACATCAGGCCTGTAGGACATAATACAGGACAAAGCACAAAAGAACCATAGCAACTGTGTAGCAACTGATAGATTAAGTAACAACCAGTCACAACATGAATTTTATTCCCATGCTGCCATTTTATTTGTATTACAAAACACTTATGAGTTATTATTCCTGCACCGGATTTCCATAGCAACCACTTTTCAGCGGCAGCATTGAATTTCGAGAAAAGTCGCCATGGTCAAGAAAACAACTGTTATACAGTAGAGGAAGCATTACATTTGTCTCAAAATGTTGACGAGGCTGAGTCTAAGGATAATTAAGACAGTCAGTCTCCCTCCAGTGAAAAGGACCTGTAACGGCGACACAGTTTAATGGTATTATTAGCTGAGAGTAAAAGTGGCTGCTGGTGTCATAGAATGGACAACAGCAGGCTCTGTGTGAAGCACCACTACCTGATCCACTCCCGTCAGCCTCAGAGGGGCAAGGACGGGACTCGTTGGACTGGAGAGGAGGTACAGGACATCATTTACCGGTACGTTAAAAGATACTCAGAATAGACTTTTAATGAATAAATGCTGTTAATAGCTACTCAAACAGTGAGTAATAAATATTTTAGGCGATGACATGTTTGCCAAAGCACAAGCTGTCAAAATGGGATGGTCTAAAACCCTTAATGTCAATAAGCTTAACGTAGCTTAACGGCAGAAGGTGTGACCAATCATTATCAAATTCCACATACACATCTCTACGTATACCCACTTCAACATCTGAACATTTCACAACAATCTCCGCAGTATTTGGGGGATTTATGGGCATTATAGAGGTTCACTATGGAGAAAAAGCTTAACATGGCTTAATGTTATAAAACTAAGAGCAATTGCTACTAAAATTCACATGCACATCTCCACGTAGCTATGCCCACTTCAACCTCTGAAAAATATCAAAGGAATTGCCATTGTTTCTAATTTTGAAAAATGAACACACTTCAAGGTTAGGTCGTTGCATTCTATCAGTTCACTACTAAATGGAAGTACATTCTATACACTGGACTTTTAATTGTATCCTAATCAAAGATCAGAGCTGGGCATTTTGCTAAAATTGAGGGTCCGTCAATCGCTGGATGCAAACAATCTTCCAGAACAGCTCTCTGTAGTTACTTTGTATTTTCGTTGATAAAGACTTTTCACTTTTCAACTTCCGTGTCACATCTGCTATTGGTGCCATTGGGTCCAAATCCCGTTCCTCACGTGACATTTTGAAAAAAAAAAAGAATAATAATAATAATGTTGACAAGCAAATAGTATTTTCACAAAGCTTCATCACCTCGCTGTAGCCGGTGTGAGAAAGCACGCAGCTTTATGAGTCGCCCAGGAGCCAAGCAAGGAGAAACAGAGAGAAAGACGGACAGACTCCCTTCGTCGATACAATGTTGCAATAGTTAAATTGTCTCGCCGAATGCATGAACTTTCTATCTCCTTTGTAGTACCGGCTCACTGGTGAACGTGTTCAAATGAAAAGATGAACATAATGGCCGGTGGCACACCACAAAGTTGGCTGGAGGAGATATTTCTCCATCTTTAAAAAGTCACTATTTTGGATGACATTTCCACCTTGAAAAGCACCAGCTCCGAGTTATTGAATCCAGTATGCCTATTTATTACAAAAACCCACGTTAACATCATTTTATAAGTGGAATTTGGTCGAAGTTTGTAGACGAAAACGCAAACGAGAGCCCGTTTAAAATTAGAGGTGGACCGGCCTATAGACGATTACTATTTCTTCCGGCCGGACAAAAAGGCGAATAGAGGAATGGCGGAAGGGTACCCCGGCTGCAAGACGGAAGGCGATAAGCGGGAAATTTTAGTAAAATGCACAGCTCTGACGCTCAGTCTTTATGGTGTGACCAGTTTTTTGAGGAATGTATTCCTGTACATTTTCCCAGAATCTGATACGAAATGGACATTCACAGAAAATTTCAGTGACACTTTTTTGATCAGTCTTACAAAATGTACATCTATCATCTAATTCAACAAATCTTAAAACATATTAATTACTTGGATTGTCTATAATGGAACAAGCCACGTTCTATACCAATTTATCTTTGTGAATTGAGAGTTCCAGAAGAATTTCCCATGAGGATTTCTTTCCTATGATTATAGAAGCACTTTCCAATATGACTGTTAGTACAGTGTTTCCTCATAAGAGCGATAGAATTTATATAAAACGTTGAATTTGAAATCATATTTACCTCTATATCTTTTTATCAGTTGTAATATATCACTAAATATGCTTTTCGAAAGAAAATTGAATTCCTGTGACATAATGGGGAATTTCTTCTGTCTCAGAGATGTTTCAAAAGTGATTGTCATTTTGAGTAAAACAGATCCTATATAAAAAAAAAAAATACCTTTGTCAACCCATTGTTGACATATAATAGATCTGTGAAGAGAGAAGTTGTGGGATTATCACAGTTTCCATGCTAGGCTTGCTAATGAAAATTGGAAAGCTTAAAGTGGAAATAAACCCAAACATATTTTTTTCAAGAATATGTTCTACGCAAGCCCACTAGTTGAAACAAGGCATTCTGATAAATATTGCGTTTGTGGAATAAGAGTTAATCCACTCGTTTTTAGCTATCTGAGGGGGCGGCCATTTTGTCATTTCTGTCGACTGAAAATGACATCACAACTACCCAGGGCTCAGGTAATGACTAATCACGGCTCAACTTTAGTAAACAGGCGAGCTGTGATTTGTCTTCCCTGAGCCCTGGGTAGTTGTGATGTCATTTTCAGTCGACAGAAATGTCAAAATGGCCGCCGCCTGAGATGGCTAAAAACGGGTAGATTTTGCTGCTTAACTCATATTGCACAAACACACTATTAATCAGAATGCCGTGTTTCAACTAGTGGGCCTGCTGGGAATATATTCTTGAAAAAAAATATGTGTGGGTTGATCTCCACTTTAACAGGTAACTTTGTAATGTTACAGTCACATTTAAAATAGTCCAGACCACAGACCTTTTTGAAAATATTATGCGGAATAAAGTACAGTACTGAAGATGGAGCTTTTAATAAATCTTTCAGCATTTCACTTTAAACGTATGATTTAAATCCATGAAAAACAATAATTCAAATCCACCTTCAGCTCTAGGTCCAGAAAGAGTTCCTTTTTTTCCAAGTGACAATCATTCATTATATGTGTTTTTACAACCAGTAGGTTTCATGCAAATATTTGTCGACATTACTCTTGACTGAACAACATTGTTCTGACTATAAGCATTACAGCTTATTATTATTATGTGTATTATCTATACTATATTACCAAAACCCTCTTCTGAAAAAAGGAAGTTTCCCTTCTGATCTTATTAAGTAAAATACTGACCCCTGTTGGCTGAGGTGAGTCATGACTGAAGTAACAGTCATATACTGCTGGGAAACATGTCACATAACAACTTTGAGTCTCATGAAAAAAAATATATCAAGTTTGAACTCTACCATCTACAAAACAGAAAAATACATTTTGTGAATTTACTTTGTATTATCTCAGATACCTCTAACATTGAACGATATTAATAAAAAAAAACTAAGGTTAGAGTCTGTCATTTATCAAGCATTCAAGAAAAGAAAAGAGATCTGGATGTCTGTAATAAGTCACACCAACTTAGAAGAGGGAGATACGCTCTAAATAGAATTTTGAACATTAACTCATTCATTGCCAAAGACAAATTTATTTGTCTTTTCACATTCAGAGATTGAATGTCTACATGTCCTTACTCTGCCACTGTGGGGACATATAAGCAGCTCAATCTCATGCATGCGTCCACAGCGAGTTGGAGCTGGAATAGTCGCGTTTGCGAACATCGTTATATAGATTTTCAAGTCAGTGGTTGATTACCATAGCATTTGGTTAGTTTATTTAGCATATCTTATCATAGAATAGAAATTATTTAGGTCATAGTTTGTTGGTACTGCTGTCCATCACAGCCAGACGTGCGTTTGTGGAAAATAAGAAATCTACCCGTTTTTAGCCATCTCAGAGGGCGGCCATTTTGTTACTTCTGTCAACTGAAAATGACATCACAGTTGTTCAGGGCTCAGATTACGACCAATCATGGCTCAGATAAAAAAAAAACAGGTGAGCTGGCATCTTGGTTACGGATTGTATTGAATAAGATGATAAAAAGCAGTAACTATCAGAGCTGGGCACTTGACCCTTTTTTGCCCGTCCGGCCGTGACCCTCCACCCTTGACCGACCTCGACCGCCCGGCTTAAAAAAGACAGCGATAACAATGGATATCGTGCCTGCTACAACCATAAAGTGACCGAGATGACTAGACGATGCATTTAATTGTATTGCGAAAACGATCTGGAAGGAGGCTGCTAAGGGGGAACATGGGTGAGTAGCTTCTTTACACACGCATACGTGACATAACACCCACGCCGCTGCCAAACTAGCTTGCTTTGCAGCAGCAACGAGCTGCGTGGTGCAACTGAATGTCATCGCAACATGTGACATAATGGACCGATCAGAGCAGCAACAATTCCTGATGTGTGCGTGGCATGTGTTGCAGACCTGTTGCCAACAGCACAATGCGTCGGTCATGTGAATCAATGCGGCAGTTGTCGCTCGCGCTGACACGGGGGTATACAGAAGCGTAAAAAGAAACCTTTCACCGAGTAGGCTGAGATGAAATTTGGCCGCCTCGCGACCACGTCACACGCATGAGGGCCGATTAGTGGGCCGGACTAAAATCCATTTCCGGCCATGCTTAGTCCAGCCCAGGGGTCTTCAATACGGTTCCTCAAAGGCCGGGGTCCTGACTGTTTTCCACCTCTCCTTGATACAGATATTTACCAAAGGTCTGCAAAATCTGGATAACGATCCTGATGATTTGAATCAGGTGTGTGTTGCAGCAGAGACAGATGGAAAACAGGCAGGACACCGGCCATCGGGGAACAGGATTGAAGACTCCTGATTCATCCCTTTTTTAAAATTTGTCAGCAATATTTTAAAATATTTTGAGCATCATTTCCACTTGTATTTTTTCAGTTTTGCCTTGTTTTTTATGGTCAATAAAACTGTGGAAAAGCAAGCTCTCTCTTTAAGCCACAATATTAGTACATATCGAGGTTTGCATAAAGCCAATCGCAGATCAGCTAAATCTAACTAACCAAATGAAAGATGAATGTAAATGTAAATTCTTATAAATACCTACTTAGAAACTCAATGACATTGGATCAGTCACCCACCAAAACACAATAAGGATGTACCAAACACGAGCCATGGTTTGCCATGATTTTATTTTTATCCTAATAGGTATTTTCCCCTTTTCCGTGCTAATGGCCTTGGCACTACTTTACTAGTGACATCTTAAAACTGGTATTAAATAACATATTTATTCAAAGGCTTCATCTTTTGGCAAACACAGAAGCTAATAAAAATACATGTTTACTTTTTTCCTCCTTACTTTACACAGAAAATAAAAACACTTTTGGACCCCCTCAAAATTGGGGAATTAAAATATTTGACATTTGTATCACAAATCAATATAATGAGACAAAAAATAAAACATAAAAACTGTACAAAAAAATATACAATTCTTTTAAAAATTCTGGCGATATACTGTAAATGGTGCAAAGGGTACACAAATTTACTTTGTTGTGTCACTGGCCATAAAACTAAATTACAAAAAAACAAAAAAAACAAAGGAAGTTCATTTCTTCTGCTGGATGAAATTCAGATTTACTGGGTGTCTGACATGGGGACCCATGGGCAAGTTTGGATTTGGATGCACCACAGAGCCTGACAGATGAAGAAAATTTGTGAATTGAGGCAATAAAACAAAGTTGGGTATTCACATATAATGATTACATGGCTAAAATGTTCACAATTGTGGGAGTTTTGAGTTGTATATCATAATACACGGATAGAATAGGAAGTTAATGCATCAGTCATTCCATTTTGTCAATTCATTATTTAAGCATGACTCTGAAGCATGAAACCTATGTGTTGGCTTTTTTTTTTTTTTTTAAACAGTAAAACCAAATAAATATTTTTTTGTAGTAAACACTGTCCTGACTTAGGCAGCATATAACTTACCTGGTTGGTAGCCACTGTTTCCCTGCTGGATAAAATTCTGAGGCATTCGGTATGGCCAGGAAGAAGACAGTGCATACTGTGGTGTTTTATTGTGCTCCCACAGCTGAGATCCTTGGCTCACACCAATGAACTGGGATGGGTGGCCCAATTCTAGAAAGAGGACAAAGTCATACGATATATTACCATCACGTTTAAGGACCCCACCCCCAAAAATGTCAGGTTTGCTGAGCCATTTACATTGCATCATATAAGGGAGTAGACCATTTTCAACACTTACGTTATACGTATCGAATTGTGTTTTTGCTAGAATGATGCGTCTTCGAAGGAATTGCCACATTTACAGTAATCTTCTGTCAAGTTCATTCATACAGTAAAAATGACAAGAAATATAAATATATATATATATATATATATTATATAAAGGTGGCAAATATAAAGGTGGCAAAAATAATCAATTAATCAACCAATTGATTATAAAATGAATCAACTATTTTAATAATCAAGTCATCGTTTATAGCCATTGCTTAACTTCTTATTCTCCTATTTCTGTAGTCCTTCATGAAAACAGACTGATTATATTTTGTATTTAATCAAAATAAGAACTTTGCAAACATCTGCTTTTACTTTGGAAAACAATGTTCGAACCAATAACTGAATCAGTTTCAAAAAGGTTTGTAATCCCCCTTGTATGACGTTGATTAATTGTTTTTATAATGAACAAACAATACCAAATAAACAATAATTGGTTGTAATTGGGGATTTTTTCCCCCCTCATTTTGGAGTCGCCGCTGTCTTCAAAATCAGTCCAATTTGTTGGATAGTCAATCATTATTTTGCAACAGAACATTCCAAATTATTAACATAATACCGTTTCCATTTTCTGGCTTAACAAAATTGGTTGTTACGTGGTTATAGTTATTGATAGAGTTGTGTATTGTAATGATTCAATTTGCAATTTGTTTTTTTTTAATAAAATGTGTAATATATGGTATTTATAGAAAAATAAAAATATAACTATAAATAATATAAATTACGTATATGGTAAAATATAAATACATTTCTCATCATAGATGGAGACTTGAGTCAACTATTTAAATCCTAATTGTTTATAACAGTGTTTCCCAACCTTTCTTGAGACAAGGCGCATATTTCACATTTGTAAAAATGTCACAGAGCTCCACCACATAAAAAGTGACACACACAGGGATACACAGGTTGTCATCTGGACGGAGGAGCATTTAATTATTCTGCCGGTCACTGGACATCGCTGGCATAGACAGATGAGTAAATATCACTGGCCAAAATATTTTTACTATATTTTTTAATCAGAGATGCAAGTAAACTTTTCTAGATTACTTTGTTTGCACTGATTCCGAACCTTCCGTCATTTTTCAGGTTTTCATAATAGTCATATAATTTCTAATAAAGTAATCTATTTAGTAATAGTCATAAATGAAGGGTTAGGTTCAGCAACAGGTGGATTTTTTTCTGAAACATCATTGCTATAAATTACAACGCATTGGTAAAATCTGTATCGAGCAAACTTTCACAGGTCAAACTTAAAAACAAAATATGGAAATATCTCTAAAACCTGATGTGCTAGGAAAAAAGTAAAGACGTTTTTTAAATCAGCGCAAAAAATACATTAAGGGCCACAAAGCCATCTCTGATTAAATTTTACTGTTAACCAATCTAATTTACAGACCAATTAAGTGAAATTGGACCCTTACCCGCAGCACACCTGGTGACCTGTCCAGGCACAATAATGTGCCGTGACACACTGATTGGGAATCACTGATTTACAAATACCAATTGCTGAGAAAATGATAGTATTTTCTGATTGGTAATAGAAATGTATTCAAATGCAGAGTCACGTAAGAAACCAGAAAATTCCCCCCAAATTCACCCAGTGAATACCTGACTTGACCACAGTGCCATTTCCCATAAGTGAACCAGGCTGTGCCAAGCGGTTGATCCAGTGTCCTTCACGTCCTGGCCCACCAACGCCTAGTGGTCTTGTCGCTGGCTGTGCGAAAATGATACTGGGATCATTCAGGTTCATGGCGTTGGGGCTGCCCCCTGAGCTCGTGGCGCTTCCCGACGCTGAACGAAGAGCCAATTTCAAGCCAGGTGGGGAGGGGGCGGGGGTTGCGTTTGTAGTAAGGACAGGTCCGTGGATGGGCCAGGAGGGAGAAGGGATGTGAGGCGGGTGGTGAAGCTGCCCTTGCGATGGGTGTGACTGGTGGTGGTGGGAGGGAAGAGGCCCTCGGGCAGTGAGTGTCCCAAGGTGATACGGGCCAGGGTGGGATGAGGTGAAGTTGAAAAGGGAAAGTGGGACCTGGGGGTGAGCAGGCTGTTTCTGGGGACCTGAAGAAGTGGTTTTATTTTGGGAGGGCTTGGGAGAACTGGAGGATTGAGGGGAACTTTGAGACAGAGCTGTGGGCTGTGGAGAATAGGGTGGAGTCTGGCGACTGTCTGACTAAAGAGAAGGGGTTGGGGGTGTGGTGGGGGGAGAATCACACATTATACCTCTCATATCTATCAAGCTATCAAGTAATTTAAGAAAAAATTTTCATTCACAATGTAGACCATCCCTTTTGTGAGCAGTGAGCTTATCATAATGGAGGGGTTAGTGTGTCCCAATGATTGTAGGCGCTAGTTGTCTGAGGCTTAATGCCCGTTAACTTCACCTAACGCAAAAAAATCCTCGGTGAGAGAGCAGTCAAAGCATGGCTCAAAAGACCTCCATGACGATGACAAAAAATAGATTACGTTTTCTCTTGCCCGGACCAAGCTCACCAACCAGGGACCCCCTCTGGAGACATTATTGTTGTAATCTGCACTTAAGTTTGTGCCTTTACAGTATACATATGTTTACACCACAGGTAGAATTATGTTGTCGTGGTGAACGCTTACCAAACGGCACATCAAAATATTTACCGTATTTTCCAGATTATAAATCGCATTGTAACCCACATAAAGAAATAAAGATAAATCCTAAAAGCTATTAAAATGCATGAATAATTTAAACGGTTAACATGTAACATTTTGATAAATAATTAAAATAGTATGATAAAGACGATTTGACTGTCTATCAATATACATCGATACAAAATAGTGTACTGTTGCTTTAAGACACTGGCTGGGGTCTTGCATCAGCCACACGTACGGAGCTGAGAGCGGGGAAGAGAACAAAGAGATAATTACGACCGAATACATAAATACTTTTGGAGACTTGGAAACATTCTACACGGTCGGGGATAAATAAAAGACTTATTTAATCGACCTACAACCGTTTTGGTGAGTTTAAAGTTATCTTACCGTAACTTTTTTGTATGTTTGTATGTAATTTGAATGTTAGCTAAATGTTACCATCGTAGCTCGGTGGAAATGATGTGTACTAAGAGCACAATCAATTTCCTCCAAAAATGCGACTTACATTCCAGTGCGACTTATATTTGTTTTTTTCCTTTATTATGCATTTTATGGTTGGTGCGACTTGTACTCCGGAACGACTTATAGTCCGGAAAATACGGTACTTAACTACTGTACATACCTTTAATTGTAGTTCATTAAAGTGTCTTTCATATTAATTAATGATTCATTTGCCTTTACCTCAGCATTCTATAACACATTACAGACCTGATATTGTTTGTTGTAATAAAAATTAATTGTTGAAAAATGCATTAGAAAAGGACACTGGAAAAAAAAAAAATCACAACTCATAACACAATCATAATTTTTAGGAAAACAATCGCAATTAGATTCTTTTCCATAATCATTCAGCCCTAATACACATCTATGATAATCATGCGCACACATATCCCTGTTATCACCGCCTTCGTTGGATTCCTATTTTCCCTCGTGCTCCTCGCTGCGGAGCACTCGAATGGACTGAGCTGCTAGTCAGACTGGTTGTGTCGTGTTTATCCCCTACCCCTTCTATCCTCCCCGTTCAATATATGTAAAGTTTTGAGATTTGTTGTACATGTCGTAAATGTACATTGCATGTGCTGAGGTTTTCTTTTCTTGACTCAAACTATAGAATAGTATAATAGCCCCGATTCTTTTGTTTCCTCCTCTCTGGGCACTGTACCTTCATAGCGAGTGCCGACAGGCACTTAAGCACTGTCTCCCTCTGTTAGTCATTGTTTTTTCATGTTTCTTGCACAAATTGTGCCTGTTAAGTGTAATTTGTTGCTTGGTAATGTGCAATGACAAAGACACCTTGAACTTTGCCATATAAAATTTCTGTTCATAGCTGCTGGCTCTCCGCCCTAAAGCGCTTCTAGAAAGACTTGTGTGAAAAGTGTACTGTACACCTAAACACTTATTTTGGGTCTTT
>NC_141228.1:5850000-5915000 GCF_054856515.1 Filicampus tigris | reverse complement strand
AGTTTGGAGGCTGCCTTCTCAGTGGTTGTTCTCATTCTTCTTCTCCTTTCTTTTGCCAGCTGTCTCTGAGTTTAGTTATCAGTCGATCATGGATTCAATGTGATTTAATAAGGCACAAAATGTGAATTTTGACCCGCAAATTGCAATGAAATACAAGTTATTTCAAGCCTTGAATGCTACACTGATTTTGGTTCAGTATACAGCGATTTTGGATAAACTTTAAAAGTTTTAAAACAGCTTCAAGCTTTTTCATTTGCAATAATTTTGTACTGTACTGGGCATTTTTAGGTCACAAAAAAATTAAGTGTAACAATTTTGTACTGTATTGGTTGTTTTTAGGCTATGAAAAAAAAAAACTGCTTCAATTTAACTGAAAATCTGTTAAAACAGACTACCCTGTCATTAATCCGTTAAATTGAGGTTAACACTCAATGTACTTTTCAGACAAAGCACATTCATCGATGGGACACAGAACTCATCTCCTTCCTGAGCGATATGATGGCTGGACATTACCATGGTATTTATACTTGCGTATAACCGTTTTAACAGACGACCGAGTCATCGTCAGGCATCTGGAAATTGCACCCAATTATGAACCGGACTTATGCAAGTCCACAATTCTCTTCCTGATATCTTGGCTGATTTTGTTTGACTTTCCCATGATGTTGCACAAAGAAGCAGTGTGTTTCAGGTGTGCCTTCAAATACATCCACAGGTGTGTCGATAATTAACTCAAATGATGAAAAAAACATGACATTGTCATCTAGTTTTTCCAAATTGTTTAAAGGTAGAGTAATCTTTTGCCAATCTCAGACTACACAACTTTTTTTGTTATTGAAGACTATGTCAGATTACCAGACCTGGTGTCATAAATTTGTGCTGTGTCTTGGAGAGCGGCACACTACAAGTCTGACTCCGAAAAGACCATGGTACCACGGCACAGGTATGCGGGAAGGGGCAAAAAGAAAAGAGTCCAGGCAGTAGGGAAACAATCTGTGAGCATGCAGGACCGCGGGACACAAGTGCGGATACATGCCGGAGTTGGGCTCCGCAGAAACAACGAATGCATGGCACGCACACCAGTCAGGAGTGCGCACCTGATATCTCAACCAGAAAAGTTTACTGGAGCGCATCTCACTATTGTTCAATGTCTAGGAACAAATTGCAGTGCACATAGGACATGGCATACTATGCACAAAAAAAATTCTGACATGCCAGACTTTGTGTGTTGTAGTTGTTGAAGCGTCCCAGATGCCAGATGGCCAATCGTTGATTATGTAACATTACACATTACTCGAAAACAACTCATAATCAGCCACGACAGTGAGCGTTTTGCCTGTGACGTGTCGGGTCAAAGTCGGTCAACATTCGTGAGGTCTGACCTGGCCATTACTGTATGTCAACTTAAGTTTTTAAGGAAATATAATGAAAACGTTTTTTAAAAATACTTCTCTCATTCTGGCATTTAGAAAATGATTTAGTTAGGAATAATTTAACATAGGTGTTATTTGCTACAGTGTGTGTAAACCTTTGGTTTCAATTGTATATCCACTGAATTTTTACCGTACCATGTATAGAACCAGTAAAATATTTGGAAAAACGCTTCAACGGTTTCAAACACATTAAGTGGTGAAGAAATTCAAGCTATTAACTCGTGATTATGCACAGCTGTGAACTTAAATTCATTCCATGTTACAAAGCATCATCCACATCATAAAAGTGACTGAGAAAATACCAAGATGTGCAAAGGTGGCCTCTGAAGAATCTTTCTGTTTTGATTAACAATTTTTACCAAATAATTCCATTAATATTTCTTCATGATGTTGACAAGTATTAATCAATAATTCAGGAAATTAGAGGGTGCGTCCAAACCTTTGACAGGTATTGTATTTTTTTTTTTTTAATGAAATGCTATATGGTTACCGTGCTAAAATTGGCATAAATTATTTTTTTGCCATAATCCGCCGCCTCAGCGAAAAGGGCCTAAATCCTTGAACAGTTGAACAGATCGTACAAAATCATTATCAATATTAATTATTCCTGAATACAATATATTCAGTAATCGGTTCAGTTTTTGATGTTTTCTGAAAAGCAAAAATGACTTAAGCCATTGTTGTCGAAATATGATGATGGGTGTTGAACCAAGTGAATGGACTGAAAAGAGCATGAAAGTTGTGAATATAAGTTCTGTTCCCTGAAAGAGACTAACAAGGTACAATACGGGACTGTGATAAAGAGCAGCTATAGAAAAGAGATGACTGTGATGACTATGCTAAACACTGATATTGGTGCAGGTAGTGCCTGGATGAAACATGGCTCATCTGCCTCAAGGCGTTAGTCAAAGCTGCAACAGAATATATATACCATACCACATATGCATTGTAGCCCGTTCCTCTCTATCAGCAAACAGAAGGTATAGTTTAAGCATTTAGTTTTGGTAAGTGAGTGGGGTTTATATTGAAAGTCCAACCTGCGTCTCTTGGGACAGTCCTTCATATAATGTCCAATCTTTCCACAGATCCTACAGCACCTGTCATTTGGTGCCAACTCGCCATCTGTTAGAACCTTTGCGTCAAAGAAGTAGTCCTGCAGCAGGGACAATGAAACATTTCAAATGGTTTGTTTTAGGGATGCACGGTAACGATGGGACAGACACATTAACTATCGGATCGATATCGGGAAAAAATGACATCACATTCATCAGTTCAGTATCAACAAAACTGGGCTGGTAACAAGAGATACCTCAAATACACCAATATTGGTGCGGTTACTGTCACTTTAAGAGCATCTAGCGCCAAGCCTCTGCTGCATGACGTAGATCTACGAAACTTTTGGAACCATGTTTTGGCAGTGGAAACAAAGAACATGATACACGTTGTCCTGAGGGACAATTTGATTGAATGTGGACTGTCTTGACTAGGCTGTATAACGCATATGCTTTAGCTCGCAGTAAGCGGGGCTGTGCTGAGCAAAAGGAGCATAATGATTTATTGTATGTATTCTGGTCAGTGATGCACTTTCAGGTCTTATTTGACATGAGACTTTGCTAAGACCAAAGCACTTTTTTTGTAATGACTGAAGCATTCTGATTTTGACAGTGCTGGGAAACTAAACCTGCAACATATTTTTGTATTTGAATATTTAGAACTGTTATTGTGATTACAGCTGTAGTAATGTCTGAGACATTACGTCAAATGTGTATGTAATAATAATTAATAATTAATAATTTACTAAATTAGGAGATCTTTATTGTTAGTGTATTTTTTATTCTGGTGTAATTTCACCCGAATGGTTCGCTTTTATTTTTTTATTTATTGTACCATTTATTCTCAATTCTCCGGCCTTACATGCGCTAATAATTGGACCGAACCGAACGCACGTGGACCGAACCGAACATGCAATACCGAAACGTATTAATAAACAGCATGTACCATGCAAAATATATATATATCTGTGGTATCAATCATGCACTTCAAAACTGTTGAGGTTGCACATACCACTTCAGTACCCGGGACCGGGTAGAAGGGAGTTCCAAACAGCTTTCGCCCATTTATGAAAGCTTTCATGATAAAGTTTGTCACTGTAAGAGAAAAGTGATCTTTCAAAGGAAGGTAATAAACATGCTTTTTAGGTTCTGCAACTATATTCTAAAATGCAGTCAATCAATCACTTTAAATATTTTTGTAGATTTATCAGAAGCAAATTTGTAACTTAACTGATCTAATGATAAAACAGTACTTATAGCCATTTTAGCGAGCCAATCTTTAAACGATGTTTTAGTGGGGGTAAAAATACATACTTTTGCGAGAAACTCCGGCACCAAGATTATGATTTAAATCAAAAGGATCTGAAGGGAAAAAAGACAAGTAAGTGAAAACAGGTTGCAATACTGTTTTAAGTATGTTAAGTTAGCTAAACAGACATTTTCATTCGAGCACCTTCAATAGCAATGCATTTGCTCGTCCACTGTTTTTCAAAGGTAGTGAGGCGTTTCTTTTGGCGGATGCTAATGACGTGCTCTTTGAAGTCAAACTCTTCAGTGTAGAAGCGCAGGAGGCCCAACCATAGCTCACCCACAGATTCTGTGTTGAGCTCCACCTGTGACAGATGCTGCCGCATGCGCTGTTTGGACAGAAATAACAAATGCCACATAATATTGCACTGAACATTTTTTGGTACGTTTTTCTTCCACGTTCAAAAGCTAATCAAAATCTCACCAAATCTTCAAGATCATCAAAGAAGAAGGCATTCCAACCATCTACTATTCTCTGGGGAACACTTGTACCATCAAAGATCTAAGAGATATCAATAATGAATATGAAAAATAATGAGCATAATGCTAAATCTTCATCTTCACTTTAAGTGCCCTGTACATTCAGTTGGTATTGGTAATTAGTACCTCCTGCAGGACTGGGATGACTGGAGGCTGCCTCTGTTGCAGAAAGTAAAGCACCATCAGGATATATGCATAAGATGATAGACTCCCTCTGGATGCATCTCCTATGTCACAGCGCTGTGAGCACAAAAGTCCAGTTGTGACAAGGCAAATAGTTGTACAGGCAGGGCCGCCGCTTCCTAGACGCAGAGTATGCACAGTGCGTAGGGCACCATCATCAATGGAGGGGGCCCAAAGTGCGCACGTCAGGTGATTCGCCGTGCCCTATTATGCACATTATGTTTAAAAAGATGCTTTATATTGACTACTTTAGTTGACTTTTACATTGTTTTAAACTCTTATTTAAGATTCAGTATTACATTTTAAAATAAAATTACATAAATTCTGCTGTTTTCCTCTGGTTCCTTATTTTGAATAGTAAATTTAAAAAATTAATTAATTAATATATTCACTATAGGGTGGCACGGTGGTCGACTGGTTAGCACGTCCGCCTCACAGTTCAGAGGTCGTGGGTTCGATCCCGGCCCCGGCCTCCCTGTGTGGAGATTGCATGTTCTCCCCGTGCCTGCGTGGGTTTTCTCCGGGTACTCCGGTTTCCTCCCACATTCCAAAAACATGCATGGTAAGTTGATTGGACTCTCTAAATTGCCCCTAGGTGTGATTGTGAGTGCGGATGTTTGTCTTTCTGTGCCCTGCGATTGGCTGGCAACCAATTCAAGGTGTCCCCCGCCTACTGCCCAAAGACAGCTTGGATAGGCTCCAACACGCCCCGCGACCCTCGTGAGGATAAGCGGTACAGATAATGGATGGATGGATATTCACTATATAAAATATTCAATATATATCGATATTATCTTACATGAAATACTTTTATCATCGTACACTTTTTAACCATAGCGCCCAGCCCTAACGGGATTAATACCAATTATTAGCATAGCTGATTTCCACACCTCAAGTGAAAATGATTGCTTCGCAATACACACATAACACAAATAAAAAAAGGCAATACATGACTCATACTGTATAAAATGTATCAAAAAACAAGTGTAAATGCCTGTATGTAAAATTTAAGACTCAACAAAACAACTACTCTTCACTAACAAGTGTATCGCCTTTGTCAGGCAAAAACCTTCTGTTTAAATTCTGATCAATTTCATATTTCTTTCCCCCAACAAATCTATTAGTCAAACCTATTAGTCGACCGACCAACGTGAGTTTGTTATTTTTTTAAATTATTCACCATTCTTAAGTGCTGAAAATGGCTTGCTCTCTTGATGATGGAATGTTAATGATTCAACGAACAAGAATTTATTTTTTCCCACGAAAAGTGATGGTTTTGGATAAGTGAGGATTCTGGAATATGATTCCAGCAATATGCATGCTGCATTCTGACCATTTTCAAACATCAAAACTTTTGGTTAGTGAGAGGACAGGTCCTGTCTGGATTCAACCAGAAAGTTGTATGCAGGAATGTATATGCTGAAGTTATTTCATTCTGAAGGAATCAGTTAAATGCTCACTTGTCAGCCTGGTTCTGAAGCTAGATTTGGTGACATTCATGTCAGATAATGACTGACTCACACATATAATACGTCGACCAGTCTTATTTTTCTGGTCCCAGAAAAATGGTTACACCGCCGCAGTCATAGATCTTTAAAGTCCCTGTATAGTAAAAATTACGACGGAACGATTTAAAAAAATGATCGAAGTCTTGATTTTTTTCCTCAAAATTGCAATTGAGATTTAGTATGCACTTATTTATCCTCTTCTCATACATTTTAAATGATAAATGGTATGCTTTATTTTGGGGAATTCAAATAGTAACTCTTTCAGGACCAGGCATTTCCAGACCCTCTCTTTCCCTAATGTTTGAAATATTTTGAAAAAAATATATAAATAAATTCCTGGGATTGAATTGCTGTACTATGAAAAGACATAAATATGTCTTTGGGATGAATGTGTTTTAAAGCAAATTACCCACGCTCCAGTTCAATCTTTTGTGCACTAGAATAATACGGCTCGGTCAGTCAGCTTGAATACAGTCAGCGAGGGCCAACTTCCAAATAAAAACTAAGTAAGGCATTGATATCCATTTACAGTCCAAATTTTTGCGCCTTTATTTTAAAGTTGACCCTCGCGGCGCATTGCATAGCGTATAAACAACCATTGTTGTGGCGGCTCGCTTGACCAGGTTAGCTCCAGCGCTAATGACTACATTCGCCGGTGGACAAACAGGTCATAGGAGAGCCGCCAACGATTCGGTTATCTCCGTGTCGCTGTGCCCCAGCTCCAACAGTTTGTCAAAAAAAGCCCTTGAGGTCCGTGCTGCAAAAACAAGATTGGGCACTGGAGTGCTGCCCTACAGACGTGTGCTAAGATAGATAGTTGATTAATGGGTTCCATACTGCAAGTCAGAGGTGGGCAATTAATTTTTCGAACAGGCCATGCAGCTAAATTGTGTTGAATATGAATTCAATTTAAAACAGTACATTGTATTGTTTTAATAAGCTAACAATGTGTAGCCCTGGTATGTTGTTATATTTAGGAAATAACGTGAAATCTGAAAAAAAAAAATCCACACGTATTAATGATGAATCTTCCCGAGGTGTGCTGCACGTTTTCAAGTTCATCCATGAGGTCGGTGCTTCATGAAAAAATGAGCATCAAACAACCACCACTGGTGCTCATTTGAGGACCATGCACTTGTTAAAGTGGCCCATTTTTAAGTATTGATGGAGAGAGGGAGAAATATTGTAAAGTTTGATTAATATCCAGGGTTCCCATTTTTGTGTCAAAATAAATCAAATGTCAAAATAATCCCACTGGTTAATTTTAATGCACGTCGCCATGTTGGGAATGGATATGACCAAGTCGTTGACGGGGCCTCTTGCAACCACCAGTTGCTATTGAGTGATACGCCAGATAACTTGCCTATGGATGACTGAAATCTGTCTTTTTTTATTCTTTTTCTCACTAGGTGATCCTAATAAGCCCATCCATCGTCTTTCACTTATTAAAGGGTCGAGTCGCGGAGGCTGCAACTTAAGCAAGGAAGCCCAGACTTCCCTCTCCCCAGCCACATCATCCATCTCCTCCTGGGGGATCTCGAGGCGATCCCAAGCCAGTTAGGAGACATAGTGTCTCCAACGTGTTCTGGGTCATTGTCCTAGTGACACATGCCCGGAACACCTCTACAGCGAGGTGTCCAGGTGGCATCCTGACAAGATGCCCGAGCTACCTCATCTGGCTCCTCTTAATGTAGAGGGGCAGCGGCTCTGAGCCCCTCCCGGATGACCGAGCTTCTCACCTGATCTCTTTGGGAAGACCTGGGCAAAGTATGGCTCAGGGGCCACATCCGGCCCGCCTACAGTCTCTGACCGGCCCTTAGAGTGACCTCGAAGTCGAAGTAAAATGTAAAATATGTGGTGCTTTTACTTTACTTTTAAAAAGTTGTACTTTATTATGTCCTTTATGTGCACACGTGGGGACGCTAGGACAAACGAGGTAGCGAGTAAGCGCTACGACTTGCAGTGTAGCCAACATTTTTGCGATATTTGGCAACTTTTCCGACGCCACTAGCACTTAGTTTTCCAAATTAGAGACTAGCTAAAATGACAACAGCGGTAACAATACTAGCAACGTTCTCATTTCCTGCACGGTGGAGGGAAGAGGGCCAAGAAGACTTGGACTTGATAATACTGTACACAAATCTACAGTTTCATGTGTGTATTGGGTGTATTACTGTAAAAGTCATCACTGTATCATTAGACGTCACTGTCAATAATATACTTACTTATACCCACTTAACTATTTGTGAGTCCTGACAAGGAATGGCTAACATGAGCTGGCGGTTGATGCACAATATTAACTCACTCACTGCCAGACAGCTGGTCCACTGTTACATGGCCATGACGAAAACCACACTGCGCCTCCTGAGTCTTAGATTCAACTTCCTGACGGACCCTCTTCTCCGTGATATGGTTTATGGCTTCTTTGTAAGAAAGTCTTTCTTTGTAAGAAAGGCTTACCAAAGAAGCAGTTCAGGCCTACCAAATAAACGCAAAGCAACCAGCCACGACTAAAGCAACAGCTACTGATAATAACGAAGACGCTAGTGTAGCGAGCCACTGCGAAGCTCTTCGCTAAACTAAACTCGAGAACAGCCCGCGTCAGGCTGACTAATGTTCTTGCCAAATGAATACTGATGCACTGCAGGCCGATCAACATAGTTGAAGACAACAACAAAATAAAGTCATTAGGGTTGATTTCCATTCTAATGTGCTGTTTTATATTTCTGACATACCTTGGCAAAGACCTTCATCATATATCCCAGGAACTGCACACGTTGATCCAGGGCTGCATACATAGCCAGCATTCTGGTGTTATGTTGAGCCTACCACAAATTAGTGATCCACATTTTACAACAGTTTCTCCCAAAATAATGGCGGAAACCCTATAGATTAGGCTTCTGTCACTCACCAGAGTGTTGTAGAGACTGATGTCCCCCTCCAAACCACTCTGCCTGTGTTCAAACTTCACAATAGGCACTTTTGCTGTTGTAATAGGCAAGATGTTCCTCAGCCCTTGTGTTGGAAGATAATTGGAGAACATATAAAGTCAGATTACAGGTTACAAGAACCATGTTAGTGATGGATGCAAGGATCCAGTTTTAACGACAGCATTCTGGGATCTCTACAAATGTAGGTGCACGCTGGCACCAAAATCAGTGGTATGAAAAATAATTTGTCGTCTTCTCAAACTCTTATTTTGTATTTTTTTGTTTGCAGTTTTCCCTTTCTAATGTTTAATTAATCCATTCAAGGACAGTGTTGACTACAGTGGGGAACTATTCTAAAGTTTCTGTCTCTTATATGAATGAATCTTTAAAAAAAAAAAAAAAAAGTAAAAATCCTAATACAGGTTTTCATAATTCATGCATGAAAGCATTTAAAGATCATCAAACAAATCTATATCACACAAAGAGAACCCAAGTAAACAGAGTAAAATGCAATTTTCAAACTGTGATTTTAGTTGAGGAGAAAAAACCCATAGGTGGGCATTTTACTAAAAATTCCCAGTCTGTTTATCGCCTTCTGCAGTGTGGGTACCCTTCCACCATCCATCTATCTGCCTTTTTGTCAAACTGGACCAAATAGTAATCACCTGTAGGTTGGTCCAACTATCATTTTAAACGGGCTTCCGTTAGCTTTTCCGTGGACAAACTTCAACGCCAGCCACGCCAGCCACGCCAGCCACACCAGCCACACCCCCCACACCCCGACACCCGAGCGATATTTGAAACGAAAGACTCACCGTGGCATGGAAGCCTCACTGTGGCCGGACTAAATACGTCTCCTTGTAGGACCCAGAAGCTGTCAAAAAGCCTCACCACTGCCAACGGGAAAGGGAAGCCTCACTGTGGCCATGCACTAAAGACTATTACATAGATGGAAAAAAAATGTGCTTCCTGCCTATGATCCACCTATTTTTTTTAAGTTTCCCGTCTATGGTTTATCGCCTACAAAATGAGCGTCCGTAATAGGCAGATAGATGGACCGGTCCATCGGATAGGTGGAATGCCCAGCTCTGACAACAACTATTCAAAGCTACCTGGCCCTGTGTGGAAAAAGTAACTGTCCCCTAAACCTGTCAGTTTTTTCATGATAATGTGACTAGCACAGTTTTGAATTCTACATCTAAACTGTTGTGGCAGGCAGGGATGAGCAGATTTGTGTAATTGGAGGTTAGCTAATGAAGTGCTTTGAAGCACGTAACTGGAACCCTGAATTGATCATTAAATATATATTCACCTGCATGCTTCTTTAGGACTTTAGCAAGGCCTTCAATGATCTCTTTACAGTTCAGCTTCTGTACAGATAATACAATTCAGCGCAAACGTTAAAGTGACACATCTCTAATCCCAACGATGAAGAAAACATTGGTAAATGTACATATTCCTACCTCTGCCGTTTCATGGCCCTCTAGAGTCATGCAAATGTCAAGGTCACTGTCATGGAAACCAAATCCATTCTTGGAAGATCCAAACAAACACAGCTGCGCTTTATCTGTGGAGTCACATGCATGTAAACAATTTGTGCTGCTTAGTGTGTATTCTGTGTCATTACATAGAAATCCTCAAACAAGTATTTTACAAAGTGTCAGCAGAATGACTATTATCATGTTAAAGCATGCATTTATTAAAACTCAATACAAACACAAAGACAACACAGACACAAATTTCCATGTTGCTACCACTATGAATGAATTATTACATTTTAAAGGCCTGTTACGTTCATTTCTCTGCTCTGTTTCACCTGGAATGCGGATATTTGTTTGTGTCTGTGTGCCCTGCGATTGGCTGGCAACCAATTCGGGGTGTCCCCCCACCTACTGCCCATAGACAGCTGGGATAGGCTCCAGCATTCCCGCGCCCCTTGTGAGGATAAGTAGATTGGATAATGGATGGATGGATGTTTCACATGGACTCTTGACTTTCCTCCTCGCGAGGTTGTATTTTAAAGCAGTGAGTAGTGAGAGTGGTTTGAGAGAGCCAAAGTAAAGGGAAATCAAACTAACTGCCAATGGAACTGGTTCCCTTGTATTTATTGTTTATGTGATTGCTGACAAAAGCAGTAAGATGAATTCGGAATTGTTTTGGGCAATATTATTGGCTCATATTCAGCCAAATGCTTCACTCATTCAATGGTGATTCACAGTGCAGATGGACAATGACACAAAGAATACTGTGAAAGAAACCCGAGTATTTGAAATGCAAAGACAGGGAATGCAATACAATGGCCAAGCATGAGCATGCATTTCACTTGCTCAAGACAAAACTGAAGGGAAAATGCCTAAAGAACTAGCATGAACTGAAGACAGTTGCAGAAGAGGCCTGGCAGAGCACCACCAGGGTTGAATGGTGATGTCTACGTTTCAGACTTCAGGCTCTAACTCAGCACAAATGATTTGTAAGCAAGTATTAAAAAGTTGAAGTTTCATTTGTCCCATTACTTTTGGTCGGCATGATGGTAGGCATATACTATGTATGTAAAGGACGCCAGCTTGCACTAGCAATACCTCGGAGCTTTCAAAAGAGGGTAGTAGCTGCCTATTTAACGGCCCGGGCTTTTAGCTCAGTAGTCAGTGCACTTGACTACCAGCCAGTGAGGGCGTGGGTTCGAATCCAGAGTGCGTGATTTGGACAGCACAGAATCGCCACTGTTACATATAAAAACTGCTGACTCCTACAACGTTCACCTGATTTGGATGTAAATAATCTCCAATTAAATATGAAAGTCTGCAGCAAAAGCGCATCTTGTTCATTTAATTAAAAATCCATTGTGGGAGTGTTTAGAGCCAGAAAGATGCGAATGGTATAGAGTTCCTAAGACTTATGGGCCTGATTTGTGGAAATGCACTGCTTTACCCTGAACGTTTTCTAATATTTTGACTCGGTCTTGTAACTAGTAGACTGAAAAGGAAAATAGCACTCATTACCACTACCATCCTTGCCAAATTTTATGTATTAAGCATGTTACCATTCTTACCATTGTACTCTTTCCTTATGAACCTTTCCAGACTGGCAAGTATCTGCTCTCTCTTCTGCTGCTCAGCATGTGTGGGTGCCAGTTCATCTACAACATAGGAAAACATCTGTGACCCTTGTGCTTCAGTAATATGGACGGGGATCATAATGGGCAGGTGTCATTTTACTAAGATTTATTTCCAGTACAATACAATATATTGCAGACTATACCGTAAACACGAACAACACAGTGAAACTGGTTCAAAAACCTATATCAAACAATAGCTAATCAATCAATCCATTTTATATACCACAGATTCGGGTAGTGGGGGTTAACAATAGACGGCGTACCGAGAAATCACAGTAACTAGCAATACGTGTATCAATTTCAGGTTTTTCCACAGATCAATACTACTGGTTAGTCTCTGTCTGTTTTTTCAAATTATTATCCAATCTAAAGTATTATTATCCAATCTAAAGTGCTAAAAAACATTGCTCTCTCACAATACAATGTTATTAACTCTAAAAATATGCAGTTTTTCTATTTCCTGAACATTTTTGGGGGAGCCACATAACGGTAGCAAGATGCACATCACTCCAAAGGTATTGGAGCAGTGAGGCCATTTTTTGTTGTAGACTGAAAACATTCAGGTTTGACAAAACATTACTATGAGACAAAAGATCAATATTTCAGCTTTTATTTGAAGGATTTACATCTGCGCCTGATTAGCATTTTTGAATGCTAAATGTCATTAAGAAATGGAATGGAAATTCAAATACACTAATGTGAAAAAGTCAACATTAAAATCCTTAGCTTGTAATAACTGCCTCAAGAATATGGCATATTGACATCACCAAACTTTTTCATTCTTCTTTTGAGGTGTTTTCCCAGGCTTTCAGCACAGTTCCTGTTGCCAACTGTTGTTTTACTCCTTGGTCTACCTTTCAGTGTTACTGAGTAAAGCAGTGGCTTTGTTCTTATTAAGGACACTCCAAATGGTTGTACTGCTTATCGGCAATGTGTGCGCAGTGGCAATTTTCTCATCTCAGCTTCACATGTGAAAACATGTGACATTAAGACAGCTGTTCCTCATTTTATAGTGGTGACAACTTTAAGTGTAAATATAGCCGGCGCCGGCTAGACTTAAATGTGAAACTAAGCGCAGACATTTGTCTGAATAATCAATACAATAAGACACAAGTGGGTCCTTAAAACACACCTGTAAGCTACATACTTGATTACTTTTGATCACAAGAAAAATGGGTGGGTCTACGCAACAGTGTATCAGATGCAGATGTACAGTAAATACCTGCAAATAAACATTTAAGTGATGATCTTTTGTCTCATATTTATGTTTCCATTCATTAAGAGTTACTGTAAGAATAATTGTAAATATAGGAATCATACATGCTGCTATAATGATGCTTTGCACAGATGAAGATAGTTGCTGAAATGTCTTGCCACATTAATGATATCTCTACAAAAGATTTTGTCATGTCTTACCACACAAGAAATTTTCCACCTACATGCATACACATAGACAAACAAAGACTATAAAATTATACGAAAACCCACAAATACACACAGTGGCACAGTTTGCAAAGCCCATTAAGGATCTCTCTGAAATGGTTGTTCATTGGAGGCAGGAGCTTCAACTCCATCTTCTTAAAGTCATCAGGACACTCATCTTTCAGGTGACCATCTCGTTTGCAAATACTGCACACAACATTCGGAGGCTGAAAAGAAATAAGGGAAAATTGAAAAAGGGGCGGGGGGTTGTCACATGTGCCAATTTGTGCTTGGTTACAAATGGTCATTGTGGAAAACACATACAAAAAAATTGAGTATCTTTATTACCTTCCCGCCAGTGAAAATCATCTTATCAAAGATGTAGTGAAGCTCTTCTGACGTTACGAGTCCCTCTTTTTCGGAAAAACATTTTTCCTCATCCTCATTCTTTACTTCTTCATTCAGTAAGCCATTGATGGAAAGGGAAGGGTGTTCAGAAGCTTTGTTCTCTTCACTGAGGGTCATAACCATGAGGTTGACATCAAGCATCTTCTCCTCCTCTATGGACAGATCTGACCTAGCTTTATTGTCGCTCACAATTTCACCATCATCTTTTGACTCTCGGAATGTCATTTGAATGTTATCATCTGTAAACTTAGGTGTGTTAGTCTCTATCTTGTTAACACACATGGATACAGCCTCCTTCTCTACTCGGGGCAACTTGGACCCTTGCTTGCCAGCCATCTTGCTTTTCTGCTCCATCCTGCCTTTTTTCTGTGGGCAGGCAAAGTATTTATAAGCTGCGCGGAACCGCTCTTGTATATACTCAAACACCAATTGGCTGTTCAAGCTTCGTGCAACGTTCCTTTTCAGGGCAAAAGGATCTTAGTGAAAGAAACAGAGACTTGAATCAGTTTTTGTTTGTGTCCAGACACTTAAGAGGATCAAAAAGCTCTTGTACGGCATTCAGTAATTACCTTCTATAGCAAGCCGGCGACGAGGCCAGTTCTTCATTTCCCGAGAGAGAAGCGCTTTTAAACGGATGCTGATAATGTATTCTTCCAACGCAAACTCAAGAGTGTAGAAACGCAGGAGTTCCAACCATAACTGTCCCAGTGACACATCTTCACACAATTCAAATGTCAGCCGGGCCTTTTTAAGGGGTCAATTAAAAAAAGATATTAAAAACTGGCAAAAATAAGGGAATAACCTTTAACTTCCGTTAGCCAACACCACAATATCTTCTGAAATCAGACTCACCAAGCCATGTGAAATTTGAGCCTTATCTGGTTTACTGCGCTCTGGTTTTGAGCTGCCTTCACCCTTAGCATCGTTTCGATTCTCTACCTGTCCATCCGTGGTGCTAGAAGGTCTGTGCTCCCATTGCACATACATGTCCGACTGAATTCCTGTCAGATGATACTCGTCCACACGTTTCACGTCAAAGCCATCAATCTGGAAAAGCATAAAGCCACCCAAAAAAAATAAAAATGAAGTTGAACACCAATGCAGTATACATTAAAAATAGCCTTAAATAAATGTTCAGATTTCCAATTTTTAATTACATTAATAATTATATAAATACATTAGTACTTTTCTTTTTTTTCCCCTCTGCTGCGGTTTTGCTTTATTCCTCCCGATACTAAACAACCTTTCAACATTCTTTTTTTTTTTTTTTTAACCAAGCATTATTTTCATTAACTTCCACAAAAACAGGTATATTTTTTTCTTTAAAAATATACAGTAGATATAGTCTTCATGCCCCTTGGTCAAATGCCAGGTTTTGGGGACACATTAAAAAAACATTAGACCAAGATAAATCATTTAAAAACATTTTCCACCATTAAAGTGATTTGTAACCTGTCCAACTCAGATGCAAAAAATGAAATATTTTACAGGAGATGTGAAAATAAAACCTTTGACAAGTGTGCACACCTTCTTATAACAGGGGGTGTGGCTGTTTAGAATTAATCAATCATATTGAAACTCATGTTAAGTGGGAGTCAACATACAGTACACCTGCAGCCATTTAAAGTGCACTGAATTAACCCCAAATAAAGTTAAACTGTTCCTGTGGGCACTGCACTATGAATTTTGTTTTATTAATATTTAGCACCAATTTAACTTTTGGAATCATGGCCGCAAAGTTTGACCTTGGTTTCATCGGACCATAACACATTTTGCCACAAGTGTTTATAGCAGAGCTCAAGTTTTTTTTTCTTTGGAAGATAAGGCTTCCATCTTACCCCATAGAGTCTTATCTAAAGATGGGAGACTTGTCACATGTTCAAAACAACCAGTACTTGCCAAAAAATCCTGAAGCGCCTTAGATGTTGCTGTCGGACTCTTGGCAGCCTCCCTGACCAATTTTCTTCTCATCTTTTCATCAATTTTGGACAGACATCCAGTTCTTGATGACACTGTTGTGCTTTATTTTGACACTTTATGATGACACTCTGTTCCATGGTAAATTCAATGTTTATGTCTTGGAAATTATTTTGTACCCTTTTCCTGACTGACATCTTTAAACAATCATCCTGATTGATGCTGTGGAAGCTCTCTTTTTTTTTTTTTATCTGCTTTAGCAGCCGTCTCCGCTTCTGCTCTGCTCCCCGTCCCACCCTTATCTCTCTTGCTTGCTGACTTTGTCCTCTGGGTACACCCTAGATTCCTGGGGCAAGTGGAAAATGCTGTGCCTATCATCATTGCCCGTAGAGGATATGGAAGACATCTATATTATTATTATTGTTTGGATTTGGCAGCTTCCTGATCCATCGCAAAACTCAGCAGACAGAAGTGCCTTCATTGAGAGAGAAAAAGCTGCCGGTCTTTTGGGATGGTGTCGGGTGACCAATCAACACTCAGACTCATGAGAGGAGCCAACTCAATCGCAAGATCCATGTGTTTCCTCTGCAAAATGGCTGTCACTGAGGAGCAGTTGGCAACTCACCTTGAAGAAGCTAATTCAGCTAAATCGAAGTCCCACTGAGGCTGAAGAACTCAAGGTTGACTGAACTGTTGCTGGCCTGCTCCAAAAACATTTGTGGTCTGGACTTTTCCCCTGTATGAAAACTACTGCTTTTGGAAGCTAGTTCCCTTTTCACCTCCCACTTCCTTCCGGTGTCCTGGACTGGAATGGCCAAGAAAGTCTCCACGACAACGAGACGATACACTTGGCAAACCAGCTGAGGACACTCTCACACACATACATATAGTATCTATGCCCTACATTAATGCGCATCACACAACCGCGTCATCGTCTCCTTCGTTGGATCCCACATTCCCCGTGATTGTAAAAGCGCAGACGGATGCGATCGCTTGGACTGAGCTCCTAGTTTCAGCCTGGTAACATCAATTATATTTAACATAAGTTATACTTATTCTACTGTAACGTAAGTGTGAAAATGTGCCGTTGGTCAAAACATATTTGTAACCAAGATCCTTAATATTTTAAAGGTTCAACAATTTAATCGAATATGAAACATCAAATTGCATGCCTTGGCTGGTCCAAAAGGTTAAGAACAACACCACGCCCCATGCAGCTCTTTCACAGACTTCTCTCAAATAGAGTTGTACGGGTGAGGCAAGGCGGCAAATGCGGTGAAATCCCTGCTTTTATGACATAAATAGCAGAGCTGGGCATTGCCTAACCATCACGAAGTGTGTGACGTGTACATTAAGTTCTCGATGCCGATTGGCTGTCGCCGACGAAGAGACGGACTCCGAGACGGTTAGGCGATGACTCAGCTCTGATAAATGGCAATCTTTGGAAATGTTCAGCACGATAGGCTTCATGATTGTCTGTCACTAGGCTCCTTTCCTGTCTTTCAGTTTTCATGGAGCTATAGCTCATCGATGAGCCTAAACTGTGGGGATCAATCCTTTGCAGCGTTTTCTTCATGTCTGCTGGGGATAAGATCAGGGTCGTGGAATCGGTCTGATGTTGAGGGTCTTGTTGTTGGGGTCTTCCAAGCAGGTGAATATGTGGTTTAGGGCATCTGACAGGAAGGGATCTTTTGAGTAGTCTGCACCTTGGTGCTGTTGTTTGTGTTGTACTTAAGGGCACTCCACATGCTCCAATGTGTCACTGGAAATTAAGTGGCACTGGATTTTCTGACTATAGGATTATTTAGCCCTCCTGATGCCCACAGCCAACTAGCTCTGTTCATGCTGCCCTCGCCTGAGTGGTGATGCTTAATGTGCCCTGAAGGCATTTTTTTTTTTTATATACAGTATTCTGCATTATAGGGCTGTCCCGGCTAGTCAACGTCACCGATGAAGTAAATACGTCGGCCGCACAACATACCGTCGACGAAGAGTGTGATGACGTAAATATGTCGACACGCACATACTGTCGAGTGTTGACTGTGTAAATACGTCAACACATGCATAACGCCAGCTGTAAACAAGTGCGCACAGCAGAAAAGAAAGGAGAACAACAAAAAAAAAGGAGAACAGCATAAATGGCGGCTGCGCACCGGTTCGTGCGTTCAGGGCGGAGAAGAAGAGAGCAGCATTCATTCACAAAGCAGCTAAAAAGTGAACAAGAAAGTCCAAATTCTGGACATGTTTCAACGAAAAGTCAAACGAGTTGGTCGTCTGTATCCTTTGTAAAGCCGAGTGATGAACGAACACATGAAGCGACGTCACCCAGGTGCTGCTGGAAGACGACAGAAAGCAAAGAGCTAGAGGATCGTAAGTTCATTAAGTAACTACTAACTAATATGACCCAGTTTTACTGAAGTTGCTGTGATGTGCGACGTATTATTAACGTGCATCGTTAAGTTGTATTTCGCGAAGCAGCGGGTTGCAGTCAAAATTACAGTGTTGTGTTTCAGCTTTGTGCATTATGGGGCTAACTAGGGGTGGGCGATCTGGCAAAAATATCAGATCACGATTTTAAAAAAAAATCACGATCACGATTTTATCACGATTCTTTTTTACATCTTTTTTTAATACTAATTTGCACATTTCTGATCATTTTCCTCATGTTATACAAAATAAAACATATTTCAAATGTATATAAAACTCTAAAAGAAAAAAAAATGACATTTTAAGCCAGCTAAGATTTCTGAACAGGCTTTAATTCGAATAGTGACAATTTTTATCAAAACGTGCAGTGAATGTAAACATAAAAGGTAACATAACGTAAACATAAAAACACAGCTCGTAACGCAGGCCTAGTACTTTGAAGAATCTTTTAAAGACCCGTTTTCCACTGTTTCAATGGGAATCATGTCTTCAGCAAGGTAATAAGTCACTGCCTCAGTTACTTTTTTACACTGCTTGCTTGTTTTTTCGAGCGCTCTTGTTAAATGGCTGTGTTACCGTGGGTTGCGTTAGCTTGGAGCTAGCGGCTGCCTCCGGCTACCAATGGTCTGATCTCCGTTTGCTTTGGCTGTCGGCGCTGACGTTCGAACCGAAACTCTGCAAACTTTGCAAACGACTGGTTTGCGCCTTCTCCTCCGAGGAAAAGCCAAACCAAATCGACACTGTGGATGTGGAGTTTCTTTTCGGGACCAACTCTGCTTCGTGGTGACTTTTCGCTAAAGCTCCCCGCTGTATACAAACAAACAGGGAGGCGGGGAGTGTCACGTACGGTGCACTGTGTGTGCTGTGATTGGTTGGTCGGATATATGCGTCAGCGGCTTTTCGCCGCCATTGAGCTAAACTGTATAGAATGTTCCATGAAGACTATCAAACGATCTTCCGGTTTTATGAGATCGTGAACACGTTGAATCTCTTAACGATCTAATATCGTCGTATCGCCCACCCCTAGGGCTAACTTTAGCTATTTCACTCCAGTAAAATTTTGTTGGTGCTTGCAGCTAACGTAACTGGATCCATTTCTATATGTACCCACAAACGGTAACACGCGACATCTGTTTTATGTTTGACCTGTTTTCTGAATCGGTCGTTGTGAGCAGTTGTGATGTCATGTTCAGTCAACAGAAGACAAAATGGCCGCCCCCAGAGAGGGCTAAAAACAAGTGCATTTTGCTGCTTAATTTATATTCCACAAACGCAAAATTAATCAGAATGCCGTGTTACAACTAGTGGGCCTGCTGGGAACATATTCTTGAAAAAAATATGTTTGGGTGACTTCCGCTTTAAGTATTATGTTAAAATAAAATAACCTAAATTGCACATCGCTGCAAAATGGATGATCAACTTCACTTTGGCTGTGACGGAGACATTTTTATAATTGATAGGACAGTAGAGGCAGAAAGTTATGCTTTACAAAACGTACCCAATGGCCCAGGTAGACGGGGAGGATTGGCTCTTTTCTCTGCTGCAAGAAGAAAATGACCATGAGAGCGAAGGAATATGAGGGGATTCCACCCTCGGCCTGACAGTCAATGTGACACAGCTGCAGATAAATGACAAAGCAGTTGACATTTCAAGCACCTTAATAAAAACTTGGGTGTATAAAGAAACTTTCAAGGGAAAAAAAACACATTAAGACTATATGTCCAAATTAAAATTCTATAGAATTAAATTTAACTGTAATTTTTAGACTTTTGGCAGGAAAGGTTAAAAGTTATATAGGCATCACTTTAGTGAGTCAAAATAGTAACTCAATTAACATATTCAAGAATTCAGTGAAGTCCAGCAATGTCAATTAATGATGTTTTACTTTAACTGCTTTGTTGTTTGTGTACTCACCCTTGCCCAGTACCGGAAAGCCAGCACCAAGGGAACCAACCTGGGCTCCATTTTAGCCAAGGCTGCCATGTGTTTTGTGGTGAGACAAGCAACATCATTGCCTGCACTCACTTTGCAAATCAAGCCACTGTAAATTGTAAACGAAAACACATATGCCAGGTTTATTTATTAACTTGTCAAATGTTACTTTTTTAAATTAATATTGTGAAATTCTTGCCTTAGTTCTTGCTGTATTTAAAAAATATATATATTTGTCATCTTTGTTGTATATTTTCTAAATAATAAATGTGATTTACAAACAACTGGAAAAAAAATTCAACAATTATATAATGATATACATTATGCTGTGTACTAATCTGGATTGCACTGAATAGTCGCACTGCGAAGACAACAGCATTTATTTCTTTGTAATACTGTTCACTACAAATTACTATGCACATATTAAATAAACAACATTTGGACCTTTGGAAGAACCTGCATCAGAAGGACAATTCAACGGCTTTTTAACAGCTCCCCCTCCTCTCCCTAACCATCACCCCTCTAAACGTCACTACTGTCTATGTGACCTTTCAATTGTCAAAAAAAAAAAATCCTCCAGAATAGCATGCATCTCTGTATATAACAGACTGGGATGTTTACAGCGTGGCGAGAGCACTGTGAAATGCCGCGAAAATTACGTTATTGTGACGAAAAGGGAGTCGTCGGAGGTATATCACAGAATGCTTGCTGAACATACTTCTTGAAACTACACGAGGCTCAGAGGATAAACAATGACGTGCACAAAGGAGGGCATGGGGTTTGTGACATCCACGATTACATGGAACATGGCCATTGCATGGTGCCATCCATTTAATTACTTAAGTTATAAGGATGTTAACTTTTGCCTTATGTGTTTGTGTTAAGTTTATTATACACATTTATTTAAGTTAAATGTGTCATATTTAACACATTTATATTTATATTGCACAGTTTTTTTATTTAATTTTTTTAAACAAACCGCGACTTTAGGTTGTGTGTAAAATGGTGAAATTTATGTCAATTCCTTGTACAACAGTTGGTTTAGAAATTCAACGTTTGAAAAACATATCTATGGTATGACCTTGACAACAAAATTGATTAGACATATTTCAGACTTAAATATTATGGTTAGGTTACTTGTAATAAACAGACAGACCAGCGTTATTTGTGTACAACTAACATTGGATGGCTGAATAAATATTCAACAATAGTATTTCGTAGTAAGGTCTCAAATCTTTGGAGCAAAATGCTACCATTTAGGGACAGTCAGGCCCCCTGCTCAGTATAATACACCTACTAGATATCTTATTCTCAAGAAATTACAGTAAATATTTTCAAGAGGGGAAGCAAAAATGAAAAAAAAAAAAACTGAGATAACGTGGTTGCACAAGTGTGCACACCCTCAGAAACACACATGTTTTACTTAATATTTTCAAAAACATAAGAGGGCAGAAGTGGATGGAACCCTCACTGACCTTAGGACATCACGACAGATGATGGCAGGAACTTTGGCATGAAAGTCGGACACAACCTCTGAAAATTCAGCTAAAAAGTGGAAGGACTGCAGTTAATCAAGTCACATAATCTCACATTAGATTCAAGCAGAAATCAAGTCACAATTTTGCAAACATTTAAAGTGAAAGAGCTTACTTATAAAAACAAAGAAATTGGTAAGTCTTGTATGTCAACTATTCAGAGGTGATGGAGTTAAACAGCGCACTCTTATTCCAATAATTAAATCGGCACACAATACCCCATTATTATTAAAAAAAAAAGAATTTTTTTTCTCTTTTTTTTCATTTACACATGTACTGAATTTATTAAAAGTAACTAAGACACATACATACACAAATATTCACAGCCATTGCCATGAAGCTCAAATTAGTTGTTCAGTTCAATTAATCCCTTAACCAAAGGCAAGTATGAATGACACTTACTGCTGTTTTTGAGGATGTCAAGAACTTGAATCAGGACTTCCGGTTGTGTCATCTAGATGCAAAAGCAGTATGAAAATCAATGTGTAAGACTTCAAATGCTTGCAGAATTGGATCATATAACAGAAAAAGAAGACCATGGCAGACCTTGTCAGTGAAGGTTCACATATCCAAAACAGCTCGGTGCATTGACATAATTCCATTATGTGTCAAGAGGCGATATGGTACACGTGTTTAACAACATTGCGTGACTATATTTAGAATTGCAAGTGTACCAGCGGATATAAAAAAGAAAAGCTTGTTGTAAAAATGTAAATGCAATCCGCGTCTCACTGGTCAATTACATTTAATGGGAGCGAGCCTCATGATTATCGGTCACGTACCATTCCTGTAGCAATGCAATGTCTTTTACTGCCAATATCTTTTTGTGGATTAAAAAACTATAATGAAACATAATGTTATGGGGTGACTCAAAACGCGATCCAGGTTCCAGGCAGACAGTCCACATCGCTGGGAGTCCACATGACAGAGACTAATGTGCGTTTTTCTTTTCCCACCAGCCTACATATGGGCAAATTGGTAAGACAACTCACACGGTACAGTTGACGTACGCACGCAAACACAACAAACACTTATGTTGTAGCATAAAATTGTTATTTATAGTTAAAGCACAGATGCAATGCAATGTGATTGGATTATTTTTTATTTAATGCCAACTTTGTTAATGTTGATGGTTGTCAGTAAGTTCTGATAAAGGAAAACTACACTTTCCACATCCTTTTGCATTGATATTGTTTTTTCCTTTCAAAAATTTTTTTTAGTTTTGCCCATCTCTGATAAGTAACATAAAATGGATTGATAGATTGATTGATGGATGGTCTACTCTACACAACTTATGCTGTTTTTCTACTTGTTTTATTCTAGGAAACCTGCTCACTATGTAGACACAGTTGAGGCAGTATCCCACTTTCACTGGGTTCTATGCAAAAATCAAAGGACGCGCTTATTGCCACATCTTCTATTCAGACTCCGATGCTATGCTGCAGAATCGCTGTCTAAGAGGTTTTAGTTTTTGTTACGAAAACTGACAGACTTACTGTGGATGGGTGGATGACATCAATGTTGATGTCACTCGTCTTAAAGGCAAATCGGGTAAGACAAGAACCGTAGAGGCTTAGAGTGCAAGCTGGACAATAAAGAAAAACAGACATTAAAAATATATTAAGGTGTATAGTACATTACAGTGTGCAACAGACATAAAATGTGTATGTGGGCTTTTTAATTGCTGTGAAGAAGTTGCCCTCTCCTAAAAAGTTCCTACTCAGTCTCAGAGGATGCTCATTCATTTGTTTAATTTTGTAGGGAAGAAATGCAGATCACAGACATGACACAAAACTTCGTTTCAAATTTCAGTCATTTCAAAAGGCAACTTTCTGTCCTCAAGAAACACTACAAGAGATCAAGGGAAAATGTGGTAGTAGTAGTCAGTAACAATGACTTGTTTGGACCAAGCAGAGAGGAAAAATATGTAATCATTCAATTCTGAGGAAAATGAAATCAGGGAAAAAATACTTGAAAACACCACTATTGTTTTAATGCACCAACTCTTTTATAACAGTTTACAGTCTGAGAAGCATGTACTTAATGAGTGATGAACAGTACTCTTCACCAGTCTGGGTCCAACTCTGATTGCTTTTATCAGCTCAGCTTGGCAGGTTGGAGCCTTGTCATGGACCATTTTCTTCAATTTCCACCAAAGATTTTCAATTGGATTGCGATCTGGACTATTAGCAGGCCATGTCATTGACCTTATGTGTTTTCCTTGAAGGAATGTTTTTACGGTTTTTGCACTCTATTTTATCTTGAAAAATGATTTCATCATCCCCAAAGTACTTTCAATTGATGGAATAAGAAAAGTGTCCAAAATGTCAACATAAATTTGGACATTTATTGAAGTGCCTTTACCTGACATGCAGCCCCTTAACATCAATGATTGCGAAAATTTGCCGGTTTCCTCCAGGTTGTCGCCTTCATAAAATGTCATTGGAACGACATCATCACCTTGCCTCATGCAGAGTCCTGATTCATCACTGAATATGAATTTCATCCAGTCATCCATAGTCCAAGATTGCTTTTCCTTAGCCCATTATAACCTTATTTTGTTTCAATTTGGGTGTTAATGATGACTTTTGTTTAGCTCATCTGTATGTAAATCCCGTTTCCTTTAGGCGGTTTCTTACAGTTTGGTCAGACCTTGACTCCAGTTTTCCTCCCAATTGTTCCTCATTTGTTTAGCTGTGCATTTTTCTATTTTCAAGACATATTGCTTTAAGTTTTCTGTCTTGACACTTTGATGTCTGCCTTGGTCGACTAGGATGCTTTCCTTTAAAGGGGAATTCAACCCAAACACTTTTTTTTTACGAATATATTCCCAGCAGGCCCACTCGTGGAAACACAGCATTCTGATTAATATTGCATTTGTGGAATATGAGTTAAGCAGCAAAATTCACCCCTTTTTAGCCATCTCGGGGGGCGGCCATTTTGTCACTTCTGTCGACTGAAAATGACATGACAACTGCTCAGGGCTCAGGAAACGACCAATCACGGCTCAGCTTCAGAAAACAGGTGAGCCGTGATTGGTCTGAGCAGTTGTGATGTCATTTCCGGTCAACAGACGAATAGCAATAAACGACCCGGCAAATTTTTGTAAAATGCCTCTGATAATATTGATGAAAATGCAATTTTGTGCAGCAATTTCAGATTGCTCATATGATCTACAAGATAATAATTAACAAATGTGAGTATGTTCCAAATGTACTTGTACTATATGCACCAAAACAAGGGGAAATATTTTGGAGTAATTGTTATTTTATGCTTATTAACCACAAATATACTACGACCAATCACAGCTTGCCTGTTTTCTAAAGCTGAGCCGTGATTGGCCATTACCTGAGCCCTGGGTAGATGTCACTTTCAGTCGACAGAAGTGACAAAATGGCCGCCCCCACAGATGGCTAAAAACGAGTGGATTAATTTTTATTTCACAAATGCAATATTTATGCCTTGTTTCAAATAGTGGGCTTGCACAGAACATATTCTTGAAAAAATTGTTTGGGGTTGCTTCCACTTTAACAAGCTTCCCATGTTGTTTGTACTTGCTTTTGGATACAACTGAATGCGAACAACCAGCACATTTTTCAACATTGCGTAATGGTTTGATAATCCTCTCCTTTGTTTCAATTGACAACTCTCGTGTTGCAGCCTCGATTCATGTCAGTCCACTTGGTGCAACAGCTCTCCTCCAAGGTGTGATCACTGTTTAAATGCAGACTAACGAGCAGATTGAATCTGATGCAGGTTTTATTTTTGGGAATTAGAATTTACAGGGTGATTCCATAATTTTGCCCTCAGAATTGAGTGATTGCATATTGTTTCCCTTCTGCTTGGTCTAAAAATTTAATTGTTGATGACTACCACAATTTTTCATTTCTTTTAGTGTTTCTTAAAGACACAAAGTTACCATTGGAAATGACTTCAGTTTTGTGTCATGTCTTGGATATTTTTTCCCCAAAAATTAAACATCTGAATGAACAATACTCTGAGACTGGTGACTCCATTTTTTTTTTTTTCAGCAGCGGTCAAGACCTAGTTTAATGAATTACAACCTGAGAGGTGTTTCTTTATGATGTCTTCCATCCTAATAACCACAGCCTTTCGATGCTCAAAGTCCTCCTTGGAAATCCCATGCTGCCTGGCTGCTTCCAGAACAGCTGTGTCGATGGCTCTCAGCTGCGAGGCATGGGGTGGTGGCAGGGCACGCAGTTCATTTTCCTCCTGTTTTTCCTAAAATAGCACAACGAAAATAGATTTTTACTTTAATCCCGTTTCACCTGAAATTCCAGAAAATATTTTCAATGGATGTGTGACTGAAAAGTACAATACAAAATGTTACATTCACCTACCATTATGTTCTTCTTGTGTCTCTTCTCCTTTATGTGTTTGTGTGCTGCTTGAATGTGCTCGATATGAACCGAACACAGTTTGCATATGTATTGATATTTTGGGTATTCTGGGGATTGCTGTGAAAACAAAGATTAATAAATGTATAACTCGCAAAACAAGTGCGTACAATCTCACTAAATCATATTTCAATTTAGATATTCAGATTTCATTCAAGGATTTAAATTGGACACGACATAATTTGAGAAAGACTGAACATGAACAGATTAATCATGCACGTACTTTTAAAAGTCTGTGGATATAATCTCTGTAAAGACGTTCCTCTGCCTGTCGGAGGCCGAGTTGTTGCTCTGTCAGCGATCCTTCCATTGTAATTGGCCCCACAGATGTGCACACCTCAACAACGTGATGCATCAGTGCTGAAGCTTTCAATCCTAAAAGAAAAACAGCAAAATTATTATTATTATTACATTTACCTAGAAAGAGGTAAAAGTTGAAATATATTGTTGAAAACCCACCATGATGCTTTTCATTTCCTGGAGCTCCGATGAAACTATTCTCGGGTTCTAAGATGACTTTCTCATGTGTACTTGGCACAACAAGAGAGCTGGTCTCTCTATTCACAACTGAGCCGTTGTCTGTAGAAAACACTCCCTTGAATGAAGAGGTAGTGCGCAACTATGGATTTAGGCCAAGAAAGATATATTTACCTCTTTCTCAAGAACTTGTTCTTCCAGTCAGTCTGTTTAACCTTGATGAGTGTCTTTTCCCTGTATATCAGAAGAAGCTTTGCTTGCCGCTTTTAAATAAACATCATCCTTTGGGCACTGTGTTTTTCTTTCTTGCACGTGGAAGAGTCAGTGTGCTCTCTCTCTCTGTGCAGCTTCCTTTGCCGTACTGTGCCAAGATTTGTGTACTTTAGGATGAAACTGCTTGTTTGACCTTACAGGACACAGAGACTCATCCATCCCTGAAGAGATGCTCTTTGTTTTTTGGGTGGATTTATTGCCATGAAGAGGACAGCCCAGAAGGTAAACCACTGAAAGTCTGGGTAAAAGTGTGTGTTCACAGAGTCAAATGCACGAAAACCTCACGTCTCTAAATATCATGCATTTTCTAACAAAAAACACAATTCTTCTAATTTGGGTGGCGGGGGGGGGGGGTGGGGGGCGGTTGGGAAGGGGGGATTTCACCAATGTTTTAGATTATAGGGCTGTAGCTCCAGCAATATTGTAACACAGAAAAACAACTATAACCTGTGTACTGCGCAAATAAAAAATGACTGCTGTGAGATATTAAACTATCAGTTACATTGTTACATGTGTTTTGTTATGCATAGCATTGTCTCTTACAGTGTTTAAGAATCTGTTCAGTTTTTCTTGGAAGTTATGGCAAGCACTTGTTGCTCTGTGAATATTTCCTACATGAGTTCCAGTGGTGCTGTAAGGCAACCATGAAATCATGTAGCAACACTGCACAACACTATGATGCTCAGCAATAAATAATCAAGAACGAAAAATTATGTTTACAAACCACATTAACGCTGTCAAGCATATACAAATTTTCGGTTAGATGGCGATTTTTCAAGTTTACCTCAACCTACGGTGGGGGAACACGCCTCAAAAAGATTCAGCACTCATATTAGCATAAGTGCAACAATTTATTTGGTTATCGTGACTGGGAAAAGGCTCAAACGGCATATGCGAACAGTCAAGTTAGCCTAACTTTCAAAACAAACACGAGCGAACATCACGTCACAATTACTAACTTCGGAGGGGAAGGCAAACATTCTCTGGCAAAAAAAACAACAAAAACAACTATGTCTTGTTTTATAACGGATGGTTTGAGTTCACTTTTTGGGTAATACGTTGTCCAAGAAAGCTAAAAACAAACTGAAAAAAACCTTGTGGCTCACTGGACAAGCTAACGGGAAATAAACAATACTAGTTGTCAGACAGCAAGCCTTCAAAGACATGATCATCGGCTTTGCTCGATAACAAAAATATAGGTGGGTATTAACTTACTTTCTAGCTCTGAAGTCGATTTAAAATCATTATTTGGTGGTCTTCATGGTCCTGTTCTACGTGTTTTGCAGAAGCGACGGCCTGGTCATAACAGTAGCACTTGACGCTACGTTCATACATTACACAGCTGCATTGTGGGAGCAGCAGTGACGCTCGAGAGGCGTGTACAATGATGCATTCAACTCCTCGATAAAGTAGGTTTTCGCAAATCTATGCGGTAGTCGCTTATTTGTGTATAAAATGTCATGCCACGATGTAAAATAAATAAAACTCAGAACGATAGAAAAATATGTAATTCAACATTTTAGCAGCCATTCCCACATATGACAAATCCATCCAACCATTCTCTTTCGCTTATCCGAGGTCAGGTCACGGGGGCAGCAGCTTTTTAGCAGGGAAGTCCATACTTCCCTCTCCCCAGCCACATCGTCCAGCTCCTCCTAGGGGATTCCGAGGCGTTTCCAAGCCAGCTGGAAGACATAGTCTCTCCAGCGTGCCCTGGGTCGTCCTCGGGGCCTCATCCCAGTGGGACATATGTCCGGAACACCTCACCAGGGAGGCGTCCAGGTTGCATCCTGACAAGATGCCCGAGTCATCTGGCCCCTCTCAATGTGGAGGAGCAGCGGCTCTACTCCGAGCCCCTCCCGGATGACCGAGGTTCTCACCTATCTCTAAGGGAGAGAGGGCCTGGACACCCTGCGGAGGATACTCATTTCACCGCTTGTATCTGTGACCTTATTATTCGGTCACAACCCACAGCTTGGGACCATAAGTGAGGGTAGGAACGTAGATCGACTGGTTGATTCAGAGCTTCGCCATACGGCTCAGCTCCCTCTTCACAACGACAGACCGATGCAGAGTCCACATCACTGCAGACGCTGCACCGATCTGCATGTCAATCTCCCGCTCCATCCTCCCGTCACTCAAGAACAAGGCCCAAGATACTTGAACTGACCTGTTTTCTGAAAATGAGCAGTGATTGGTTGTTACCCGAGCCCCGAGCAGTTGTGATGTCATTTTCAGTCGACAGAAGTGACAAAATGGACGCCCCCTGAGATGGCTAAAAACAGGTGGATTAACTCTTATTCCACAAACAATATTTATCAGAATGCCTTGTTTCAACTAGTGGGCTTGCATAGAACATAATCTTGAATAAAATGTTTGGGTTGACTTCCCCGCTAAATGCCAATATCCCAAAATGTCATTGTCAGCATTGGATCCTACAATGGTGTTAGTATTACAGAACCTGGATTACATCTCCGAAGTTTAGGGAAGTGAGGAGAAGGGGGAAAAAATATCACAAATATGCATTTGGAAATTGTTTTACTGCAAGTATACAAAACTGGACAGACAAATCAATGAAAATGTATCTTATTTACAACAAGTGTTTGAATATCGGTTGGGCCAGCACGGTCTTGAAAAAGCATGAAAGATGTAGCTCGTCACGCTGAAGACTGGACAGAGGTCGACTGGACAGCAGGCTGCAAGGCAATAAACAATAAATGAGCACAAAAAAGCCTACATAATTGTAGCTTCATGTCTTACTGATACTAATTATTAGCAGCATTTTACTGGGGTGGCAACCATTAGTAATTTGTAGGTTGTGCCATAATGCCAAGTTTGATTACGCGAATATGTTGTGTACACCACATTACGGGAGAAACAAAAAATCCTCTCCAGGGACCATACATTTATCTAGATTAGGAGGGCCTTTCAAGAGGTGAAAAAATTGCTTTAAATTGACCTGCATTCTAGTGGCACCAAGGTCTGAGGTACCATCCACAGCAAGATTAGGAGTGCTAGTTTTAGCATACTGCAGAACAATACAAGTCTAACACTCGCCTCCTGTGATTTTTGCTCCTCAATTCCATTGTTGGCACTCGAGTTTCCACTGCCATTTATTGTGGCTTCCTGTTTGGCCTGCTTAGCATCAGTGTCCTTTACTGGGCTGTTCTCCTCTGCTTTCCTCTGTATAGAAATATAAAGAAAGGTGGGGAAGGAAGACAAGAGTGAAAAGCCACACAACTGCTTTCTCGGTTGATTTTGTGAGGGATCAACTCAATCTGGACAAAGCCGTGACCACTGAATGCATCACACATGCACCTCAAAGCAAGACACTGAAGCACTATTACAAGGCATTCACACAACTCCATTCCCCTAATCACCACAACTCACAGAACCAACCACACAAGCTACAGAAGAGTAAAAAGCCATGGCTCTGAACCTTGTTAAAGGGTGCCAGATCATGGAACGTAGCAAGTACCAGGTTCTCATTCCTTCAGTTTGTACATAAAACATGTCAGGTCAAACTCTGGCAAAAGGAGAATTCTCATCTCACCTTTTTTCTGACTAGGTGAGAGATGTCCGAGGCCACTTTCAAAGATGCACCTTCAGTTGAATTCACTGGGATCTGAAGTAGAGATTTATATTTTTTGGGGGGGCTGTAAATTGGAATCACCAGATTTGCATGTTGAACGCAAGCGCCCTTACTTGTGTGGGAGCAGCAAAGGCTGAAGAAGTGCTGCCATTTTCACACCGGGATGCTGATGATGTTGAAGCACCACCCTGGGAGAGGTTATTGGCCAAAGTTAGATGGTTGATCGGGGTGGGCAAGAAAGAAAGGAGGAAAAAAAAAAAATAAGGAAAAAAACTAACTTGATATCCTACATCAAAAACAAAACATTAAATCTGCACTTGCTTCACAGAACAATTATGGATAGACAGCATTTCTGAACAGTTTAGATTTAAAAATTGCTTACACTTTGTGCAAAACATTGTACAATATTCTACAGCAATTATTTAATGAAGAACTTCAAAATAACTCCATGCTATACAGCGGGGGTGTCAAACTAATTTTTGTCATGGTTTCCGTTCGAGGGCCATTTTGACAAACAAATGTATGGTACCCCGTATATTTACACAGAATGTAGTATTTAAAAATATGTTCTACCATTTGAACAATTTTAAAGGGGAATAAAAATGCTAATAATATCTCACTTATATTAAGTGAAGACAATTTACAATTTTAATAGTTTATCAAGAAACATGAAGTTGTGGCAGGCTGGATCGGGCACCTGGGCCTTGAGTTGGGCACCTGCGCTATATAGGTTGTTTTCATTGATTTTTGATAGCATTTCAGATAATTTCATTCAGTTTCTCCTTAAAGATATCAGCAAAGTTTGTGTAGTATGCAGAAGTCTATCATGTCCAGCTACTACAACAGTCAGATTGGGGAAAAAATATTTTGTTTGATATATATTTGTGCCAAAATTTGCAGCTGGTCCTTAATAGACTAAGCACCATTATTGTATATACACACATTTAAAGTGACAAATGCAGTGATCTTTTGACAGTTTCCAAAACGTTCCGACACGTGATAGTCGCAAATGTAGCTATGATGCTGAGTACAAGTGTGTAAAAACTGAATATTGTTCCGCTCGCATTAATTCTAAGCCAGGGGTAGGGAACTCCAGTTCCTCGAGAGCCATATCCTGCCTGTTTTGGATCTCTCCCTACTACAACACACCTGATTCTAATGATCAGCTCACGAGCATGCTCGGGAGAAGTCGGAAACAGCGTTTGCTCAACTTGACAAGGGTTTCGGTAGTGTTGCTAAAATTTTCTTATTTTATGCTTAAGCAGTAGTTGTGCTTGCGTAGTCCAAGTCTTTCATATGGTTTGTGGTGTAATTCAAGTGTCGGCGAATTGCCCTTCGCGATAAAGTTTTTCGGCAGAACTTTTGTTATTTTGACCGACAGTCTTGTCAAACCCCGAATCATTTCCGGGCTAGGGACGTGGACTTGGGTCTTACTATCAAATTACTCGTCAAGATGGGACACTTGTCCATATGAGGGGAAAAAAAGTGTTTCCTTAGTTGCTGCCATGGAGTCACGTGACTAAATACTGCTTCCTGATTCACAGAATTAAGACTTCCTTTGAAGTCTATGCACGCTGATTCGCCGAATGAGTGAACAATCAAATGAACCTGTTCATTTTTATAGAGGTTTGTTTTGGAGACTGTATTAATACATCACCCACCCATAATTGTTGATAAATGTCAATGACAACCTTGAAGTCAATATGAAAAAGCAGAAAATTTTGAGCATTTTGTTTATTTTACTGTGAACCTACAAGGGTCTGTTGGATGGCCTGGGAGGCAGCACTGGCTGTTTTCTGCGTTTCTTCAGCATCTTCTATTTTTTCTCTAATGTCAGGCAGAAGCTGCTTCAGTTCTTCCATCTCAGTTGTAGCTTCTTTTGCGCATTCGGCACTCTCTGCTGCATCGATCACGTTCTGCAACATGGCTATACAAAGACTAGGGTCAGCACTGCAACACTATTGTGTTCAACTCCTGGTCAGTTATTTGGCATTGATGTAACATTAGAAAAAAAAAATGCAAAGAAAAAGAGTAGTCTTACTCAGGCGGGTCTCAATCACTTTTATAGAGTTGTTGTAGTGCTGAATTGCCTGGTTGTACTGGTCCATGTAGCACAGGATTGTAGCAACTTGGTAATGGGTCTCAGCCAGCAGACGACTGTGAGGAGGAAGGTGCTTAAGCTGCAGAGCCAAACATTCCTGGAAGTCTTCAAGTGCCTGAGGATAGTTGCCTTTGGGACAGAAGTCAACACTTAACTGTTTTACACAATGTAACAGGGTCCTCATCTAGAACCCAAAATACATCTTCAAGGTCCAATTTAAGCACTTTCTAGAACTAATAGAACATGTTCCACACCTTTAATGCTGTAGCGATGTAAAATAAAGAAAAAAAATTCTTGTACACAGTGAACTTCCACTACACTGCAGTTTTTAAACAATGATTCTGTGTGTTTACAGTACAGGCAATTGTGAATTTAGAGTTGCATGCCTTCAGTGCATGACCATGTTGTGCTTCGACAGGGCAGGCCGCACTGATGTCGAATGGCGTTTTTATATATTGATATTGAATTATTGCCTAGCTCTACGTAAAACCCATGTCAATTACAGTTAGCCTGTCCAGGCAATTTACATATGTTAAAATTAATGTTAACGGATTTTCATTACATGAAATTACAGTTAATTGAAAACTGTACTTTTTTTTTTTTTTAAAGCTTCACCATTTTGTTTTGCCTGTTTTTTGGGGGGGACAAACTATGAGTGAAATAAACAGCATGAAGCGAGTACGCTTCTCAGTTGGAGCCATGCAAGTGTTATATTTGGCCTGCCGGATTACGGGGGCGTGGCAATTTATGGATGTCACTGTACCCACTATTAAAAAAGTCCAATTATTTTTATGGTCTTGTCTCTGTATATAAATGAGCCATTCTGCTTAAAATGTAATTTTGTATGGCAAAAAGCGTGTTGCTTCGCAGGGCTGCTATAGCACTCTACTTACGCGGCGGCCTAGTCAATGGATTAAAAATGTAACTGCAGAGAAACATTTTCAATCACAAGTATTCTGCACAAAGACGCCCCAATTTAAACCTCTGCTACCACCATAATGTACAAATGTAGTCAAACATACCGGTTTCTGCACCAACTTCTCCAAGTTTCAAGAAGGCCTGGGCTGCCATGAGCTGGTCTTCTTTGCTTTCCTTTCTAAAGCAATTCAAACAAGTTACATTAAATTAGGAGCTACAAAGGGTGCATTTATATGGCATATGATGTCCTCACCTCTTATAGATGACCTTTGCCACCTCTAGCATTTCCCAAGCCAATTGTAGATTTCCAACTTCATCCTCCTGACAGTGTGGGATACATAGACATATTTACAAACCATCTTAAACTGAGACCTATCCAAAACCGTGAAATTACCTTGTCTCTATTTTTGTCCACTTCCTCATCATCATCGTCGTCGTCACTGTCCTCTTCATCTGGGTGAAAATTAATGTTTACAAGCAGCTACCAATTGTGCAGAACAAACACAATGACCAAAAGTACGGCTGAAATATTTTAGTTCCCTTTAACACCAGTATGTGAAACGTAATACTTAAAATATAAAAATACCACCCAGAATTGTGCACCCCCCTTGCGCTGTCATTTAACAAGTATTAGTGCTTTGTATCAAAAGGTCTGCCTGCCCTCTGCTTCCTCCTCAGGGTTGGGGTCGCCACTTTCTTCATCATCCTCCTCATCATCATTCTGCTTTTCAGAGTCTTCAGTCTTTGCCACACTTTCTTTTGCAGGAGACTCAGTGAGGCTTCCCCCAGCGCCGTTCACAGCTCCATTCACTTGAGCTTCCTCACCCAGACTCTCGTGCGCTCCATTCAATGGGAAAGCAGAGGGCTGCCCAGAGTCATCCCCAGCTTGTTCGGTTGATGACTTGGAAACAACGTTTTCCTGCTTCACCTCAGTGCTGCTCTCCACATCCGACTCCGGTTTTCTTTCTACCGCCTCAGGCTTTGCCTCCATTGCATCGTACACCTGCTTTCGTAGCTCGTTGCGAGTGTTTTCTGCACCAGAGTGGTATATAGGACATTAGTTTGGCTCGTTTTCCTAGGAATTACATTTGCCTGATAGTTCGCATTAACTCTTTTCAATGTACACTGGCAAGGAACTCGGGCCCTTTTTGACCTGTGAAGTCTTGTAATTCTGGACTAATCATGTTAAACATCTGACAAGTTCACAACCATGTAAAATTCCATTAAACGGAGGTAGTACTCAAGCATTAGAAGGGATGTATTGTTGATTGTCTGAATCGACTTACAAAATCTTTTCGGCCCGCCACACACAGAGCAACGCAGCCGAAACCATCTGAAGAGTCGTGCAGGGTTTGGTAACTGGATTTCACGAGAGGATGACAGTCGGCCACTGGCTTTGCCATTTTACAATAAATTTGAACTATGTTTATGTGGATGAAAGAGCATAGCAGTGGAGTCCTCCCATCAGTATAGCCAAGGAAATCAAGGCAAGGATTCTTGACAGTCACATCAATCATGTTTGTGGATCAATATAAAAATAAATTAAAAGTAGCCTCTGCGCCCTCGGCCACCCAATCAAAGTTATAGTGTTCATGTTTTGTTTTTTTGACTAGCATGAAGTCCGACCTACTAGACCAGGGGTGCTCAATACGTCGACCGCGATCTACCAGTCGATCGCATGACATTTAAAAAAAAAAAAAAAAAAACTATGTTCATAGTTAATTATCTTGTGCAACATTGGCTCATGCAAGGTACATCAAAATACATTGTGCATAAAGAATCCTCAATATATATTTTGTATTTTTGTAGTGGGTAAGGCCTACCCAGTACAAAACATACCGTACTCTACCCAGAAGGCATTTTGACTTGATTTTATAAATAGCTCACATTCTGAAAAAGTGTGAGCACCCCTGTACTAGACTCTACTACCTACTAGAGCTGTCCCCCATCTGATTACATTATCAGAGCCGATCAGATGGTTTTCAGCTGATGTTTCCTCAAATACCGGTGTTTAAGGTGAAATAAGGGTGGTTTTAAATCCATCTGGGCGACCTCTTTCTTTGCAAGTATACCATGTTATAATGTGGAAACCCGTGGTTATTACCGTATTTTCAGGACTATAAGCCTTTTTCCGAGGTTTTGAGTCTTATGCAAAGGCTATTCTGTGGATTTTTCTTCCACCGCTCTAACCGGAATTACAGTACAATTCAATACATTTCCCATTAACTGGATGTGACTGCAGGTGGAGGAGTTCAACAGGCAAGGGCGCCATGTTCTGCGTTATTGCATAAGGTGCTCTAATTCTTTGATTTTATGTTTTCTGAGCGGTCCCTGAAGTGCACATGAATGCGATTGGCTTATGTTACGCATGTTCTGTTGTTTCGATGTGAAATGCTATTGTTGATTTAGTACAGTTATCAGCATGTCGTGTGTTAGATTGGGTGACTATTAACATAAAACAAGACAGGTGCATATGTAGAATGTAGTAGAACAATAGATGGTGGAGTCTGGTGGATATTAGTTGACAAACTGGAGCGGCAGCGAAATGAAACTAAGTACTGTTTATTTTCTCTTGGTTCTGTTCTGTTTTAATCAGCAACGTTGCTGCAGTGTTAAAAGGTTAGGAAAGAATCTGCTCAGTTACATGTACATTTAATAATCGTTCTGTAAATGCAATAAAAAGTTTATTTCTCTTGGTTCTGTTCTGTTTTAATCAGCAACGTTGCTGCAGTGTTAAAAGGTTAGGAAAGAATCTGCTCAGTTACATGTACATTTAATAATCGTTCTGTAAATGCAATAAAAAGTTTAACATAGGTGCGGCTTATACAAGTTTTTTGCCAAAAATATAACGGTGCGATTTATAGCTTGGAAAATATGGTAATATGAAGCAGCCAATATACAGTATGTACAAATCTGTTATGGCTAAATTTAAAGCGGAAGTCAACCCAAACATTTTTTTCAAGAATATGTTCCCAGCAGGCCCACAAGTTGAAACACGACATCCTGATTAATGTTGCGTTTATGGTATATAATTTAAGTGGCAAAATGCACTTGTTTTTAGCCATCTCTGGGGGCGGCCATTTTGTCTTCTGAAAATGACATCACAACTGCTCACAATGACCAACCACAGCTGACCTTTTTTCTGAATCTGAGCCGTGATTGGTCGTTGTGAGCAGTTGTGATGTCATTTTCAGTCGACAGAAGACATTATGGCCGCCCACCGAGATGGCTAAAAACGAGTGGATTAACACTTATTCCACAAACGCTATATTTATCAGAATGCCCTGTTTCAACTAGTGGGCTTGCATAGAACATTCTTGAAAAAATTATGTTTGCGTTGACTTCTTTAACTGCTGCTACTTAACCTGGCGGGTTTAGTACGGATTTTATGATACATGTATTGTTTACCATTAGATATATCAAATGCTCTGAAACAGAGGAATCCCTCATTCTATGTTAATCCTTACATGTATAATCCATTGCACAAATTGCTGCCTTCGCATCACGAGGAAATCAAATGTATAAATGGTCGACGGGAGCACTTTTGAAATTATGACCATTTGACCCGGCTTGAGAATAAAAAAAAGCGGATAGTCTGACGGCGGAAGGGTACCCAGGCTGCAGAAGGATGGCAATAAACGGACTGGCAAATTTCAGTAAATGCCCATCTCTAATAGTTTATGTATTTCTTAAATTTTCCTACTAAAAAAAAAAAAAAGGAAGCGCTTCAGTTAGGGGTGGGCGATATGACGATATTGGATCGTTAAGAGATTCAACGTGCTCACGATCTCATAAAGCTGGAAGATCGTTTGATAGTCTTCATGGAACATTCTATACAGTTTAGCTCGATGGCGGCGGAAAGCCGCTGACGCATATACCCGACAAACCAATCACAGCACGCACAGTGCACCGTACGTGACACTCCCCACCTCCCTGTTTGTTTGTATACAGCGGGGAGCTTTAGCGAAAAGTCACCGCTAAGCAGAGTTGGTCCCGAAAAGAAACTCCACATCCACAGTGTCGATTTGGTTTGGCTTTTCCTCGTAGGAGAAGAAGCAAACAAGTTGTTTGCAAAGTTTGCAGCGTTTCGGTTCGAACATCAGCGCCGACAGCCAAAGCAAATGGAGATCAGACACATGGTAGCCAGAGGCTAGCTCCAAGCTAACGCAACCCACGGTAACACAGCTATTTAACAAGAGCACTCCATATGAAAAAAACCAAGCACTTTTGACAGTCAATTTTTTTATCGCGTGATTAAGGTTTCCAAAGCAACCAGCGGCTGCATTGATCAAGGCTGCTGGTCACCACGATCTATACATGTATATTTAAAAAAAAATAAATAAAAATTTTAAAAAAGCTTTGGAGTAGAGGAGGCATGACATCTGCTTCAAAATATTGACGATGATGATGAATTGCTCATTTGACACATCTGAGTCCGCCTGCCCCGCGGTGATAGTCGTGACGTATGTTGTTGGACGTTTAACGCTTGTTCTTCCTTATCTTCGGAGGCCGTAGTATGGCGGGTTACAATATAGGTTTGACTATGCATTTCTTCTGGCGTCTTCCTTGCTAAAGAGAACCGACACGGCAGGACAGTGTTTTGTTGCGTCTCAGACGTGAACAGCAGCGCTCCAATTCACCTCTCTCTCGTATTTCCTTCGCACGGGAAATGCGCTGTTGACAACAGTGCCAAACCAAAAAGGAATAAATACTTAAGCGCACTATACGTAAATATATACTCACAAAATATTGCAGAATTTTAGAACAATAAATACAAAATGTGTATTTTTATAACAGCACGACACGCAGCGCGAGAGCCGCATGGGACAATCTCAGCAGGACATCAACTGTTTGTCATTCATTTATCTGACACAATTTACATTAAAATATACCCACAACAGAATTTTAGTTAACAAAATACATTTATTAGACACTCGAGCAGCGAGTAATAATCTTTTTATTCGTTCTAAAACCAAGCGGAGCTTGAGCAACAAGTCGCCTGATTGCGTGTATGTTTGAAAGGGCTGGGGGGCTGTTTGCATGAGTTGAATCCAATGCTTGTTTTTTTCAATTTAAGGAGTCAACCCAAACATATTTTTTCCAGAATATTTTCTATGCAGGCACCCCTAGTCAAAACAAGTCATTCTGATTAATATTTTGTTTGTGGAATATGAGTTAAGTTGTAAAATCCATCCATTTTTGACCATCTCAGGGTTGGCCATTTTATCACTTCTGTCGACTGAAAATGACATCACAGATGCCCTGTGGGCTCAAATAACGACCAATCATAGCTCAGTAGCAGAAACCGGGTGAGCTGTGATCGTTACCTGAGCTCTGAACAACTGTGATATCATTTTCAGTTGAAAGACGTGACAAAATGGCCGCCCCCAGTGATGACTAAAAACAGGTGGGTTAACTCTTATTCCACAAAAGCAATATTTATCAGAATGCCTTGTTTAAATGAGTGTGCTTGCATGGAGCATATAGTTAAAAAAAAAAAAAAAAAAAAAAAAAAAGAATATATTTGGGTTGACCTTGCTTTAAGTATTTGCATAAGAAAAATCCTCTTCGTGTTAAGGGTATTGAAATTCACGATGTCACAGAAAAATCAAGGGATTTTTTTTTTTTTACAATAAATAAAATGTGATTAACTACGATAAAATGTGATTAACTACGAAAAATGTGATTAAATATTTTAAATCGCTTGACAGCACATACATATATAAAGGGATAGACCGAGATGTTTTTTTCAGGGCCGATACCGATTAGTCAAGGAGGTCGATAACATTCTCCAACACTTGACAGTTTAAATGACAAAAGCCCATGTTTATTCAACAACTTAAGCGATGTACAAGATGTTAAAGCTTTTCTAGATCTAAAAAAAAGACAACTTTGTTTTAAGTCTCACAAAAAAGTGCAGGCAGCTCCCGGGCCCAGCTGCATGTCTTATAGTTCAATGAAAACAAACATCTCCTTACAGTAAATAGTTTTCTAAAAATCCACTACAACTGAAATGTTTATCTTTCACACATCTTTGTTTTAAAGTTCAAAAACATAGAAGTGAATCCTCAACGCAGCTACTAGCCAGAAAAAGCATGCTTCCAAGACCAGACTTTCACATGCAGTATTTGGCTGTCAATTTTTGCACCATGTACAACACTTGGAGCGGTGGTTGTTTTAAAGTGCTCTATAAATAAAGTTGAGTTTAGCTTTTCATTACGTGGCTTACACACAGACACGCACACAAAGGCACTCATTTCTTACTTTTATCACCATTTCCCGATATTATCAGAAACTTCTCAGGAGTCATGTCATTCACAAAGCAAATTAACTGTTGTGACATTGGGGGAGTGGTTAGCCTGCGCCGCAAGGCAGGTTACTGTGGCGAGCAGAACTGCCCCTTGTATTCATATGACAGAAGGGCTCATAGTAATGTTACAAGTGAGTTATAGTAGACTGGCATTTACTAAAATTTCGGCGAATTCTATTGCATTACCTTGAACTACTAACTCGCCGACTCCCGTCGTGTACCGGTATGTGCCTAGCTCGTCCAGGAGACAGAGCGAGCAGGAAGCAAGCACGCAGCTTTACGCTGATTGGCTGTTACGCACTGCACAAGGAACCAATCAGATGGTGCTTTGGACAGGCCAGTCGAGCAGTAAAAAGAGAAGCATGCTGCAGCAAGCACGAATAAAGAAGTTTTTAATTTATCAGCGGTAAAATAAAAAAATGCAGATAATCGCCGAAATGCCAAATATCGGCCCGGCCAATAATATATATACGCACACACAGGTATGTCTAAAGCAGTAGGGTAAACTCTGCAGTAGTTTTAGCAAAAGCCAGGTGATTCATTGAGATGGCCGGCCACCTGAATGACTGGCGATGTTTAAAAGGCTGGTTAAAAACAATCAATCTTTCCTTTCATAAATTTATATTGATTCATAAAACCATATATAGATTTTAATAAGTTAAAAAATTAAATGTGACATCTTGTGTCATTATGCAAAAGTAGCATATCGAAACAGTGGACGCAAAGAAATCAGCCCCAACAAGCTTCAAGGCAGAGGTCTGAAAGATTTGGAATTTTAAAATAAACTGAAACAGTCACAGGAATGTGAGGTCATGAGTTTGCAGTATGTTTTTTGCCACCATTTAAACAGCCTGCCATGTGGTTGGAATTGATTTACTGCAAATTATTTTTTGACCAGGTCATGCTCAAAACATTGCATGCATTGGATTCAATTCTTACTGGAACTTTTCATGTTATAGCAAGAAGTTTCTATTATTTGCAGCATTACTTCTGAGCATGTCATCCACATGAGAAAAAAAAAATTGGAAGAGTTTGAAATCCTTAATCGAAACGAAAATTATAAGTGAATTGTAAAATTGAATCCTTGTGAATCGATACCCATTCCTAGATGCATTTCCCCCATGTATGTCAGCGAAGCAGGAATATTTAGCGTTTGTCTGCATTTTTTGGGTTTCAATTATTTTTCACCAATGCATTTTCGCTATGACAGACTAAATTTGTTTAAACTTCTTATCCCGAGAACACTTACGTCAGGTGATTTTCACCCACACCATTTTTGGTGATATTTTGTATTAGGAAATTAAAGATGAAAACTTCCAATTTGGCATACAGTGTTGTACTTGATGAAAACTGTATTATATCTGTGATATTATATGGGGTTAAATGTACCCGACATTAGCGATGTTGTTACTAATTTTAACATTAGTGTTCTAGGGTTAAAAAAAAGATATTGCTTTTGATCAAATATAGTTTTTCAAACCCACCGATCATTGAATGACCCCAAAACCCTGATCACGTAAATCCTACTTACAGTGCCCTCCTAAAGAATGTGAGTGGCAAGGTCAATTCCTTTGTTTTTGTTGTATCTGAAGACATTTTGGTTCCAAATCAAAAGATTAATATGAGGCAAAAGTTCAGTTTTCACATAAAGATGTGTTAAACAACTCAGGACAGCTCACCTTTTTATCAAGCCACCCAATTTAAGTGAGCGAAAGTACTGGAACAGACATTAAATTAACTAACTGGTTTGCTTTTCTCCCAGAGACAGCCCTCTGGTCTTCATGATTGCATTAACAGAAAATGCTTTTTCTTTTTTTACAGGTGAAATCAAGTGTGGTGGTGGGGGGGGGGGCACACTCATGTTTAACTTATTGACGACTGTCTTTTCACAGTCCAGCCATTCAATCCCAGGAACTTTTTTTTTTTTTAAACATTACGGTAAAAGAGGGTCTGAAAATGTCTGGCAGTGAATGAGTTAAGCAATCAATCTAAAAAAGGCAACACCTGAGCAACTAGATACACCCATCAGTCTCATGTTCTGATACGTTTGCTCCTTTGAAAAGTGTGTGGCTTCAAACACAAGGTGGCATGTCCTGAGTTGCTTAACGCATCCAAGTGTAAATAGTACCATGAAATAAAACCTGGAATTCAGGACGTTTGTCTCATATTCACCTTTTGATCTGAAACCCAAATCTCTTCAATAGACAAAAACAAAAAGAAACTGACCATGCCGTTCCAATTATTTTGGAGGAGACTGTATAAATTTATGCAGGTGTCGAATCCACCTCCTAATTGATGAAGTCATTTAACTCATTCAGTACCTGACTTTTTTTCAGACCCTCTGTGAAATGACAAATATGTCACTGGGATAGAATGAGTTAAGCATGCCTGGGTACTTTTACTGTAGTCTAGAAGAGCTCCTTACCATCAAGGTTATTGGCACTCTCAATATTTGAGTTACTGGGTTGCTCCTCATCTTCAGATTCTTCCGGGACTCCTTCCAAGGCATTTCCAAGGACTGAGTTCTCCATCCTAACACACAAAAATGCAAGCAACAGAGTCAATGCTTGCGTGACAGGAAAACTTAAATGTTGGTTTTATCACTGGTTGTTTCTCAATTTATGCTGGGCTAAAAAAAAAAAAAAAAAATAATAAAAAAGTCAAAAGTTCTAGTTAATACAACATGGCAGTATTAACTTTGAGCGGACAATTCATATAACACTAAATAAATTTTTAACTTTGGTTACCTGGCAAGCTCAAGTAGGGACTTCCCACATAGGAAAAAGGCCTCACCACACTCATCTGCAGTGTCTCCATACTTGGCAGCTCTGCACAAACAAAAGTAACAGTCAACTCCCATTATATTACAGTTAATCATTTATGCCCCTGCTATATTGCTGATTTTTGGCGACTGTCTACAGGGAAAGAAGCCGTAAAATCGGAGCATGAAGAGGATGCCCCTTCAGGGTTACACAGTACCATGTTTTGACATTTTAATATTAATTGTCCCCATAGAACTGAGAGAACATATGACTGAGTATTCTATGCTCTGTATGTCATGCTGCATAGTGTGTTAAGTGGCAGCTGCTGGAAGGTTTACAATTAACATCTAAGATCATGCCAATTAGCCCGTCTGCGCCATTGTGCATTAAGTTTCGCAAAAATGGACAAAATGGTTTGGTTGAACATTGGTGTTTGAATGTTTCGTTCGATCAAATTTTCACACACACGGGAGTTACAAATAAGGCCTGGATAAACAAATCCGGCATTTGTCAACTGTGACCGACGCTTACAAGCTTTGGCGTCGGGCCGACTGTCGGCACGTCACGCTGGAAAAATACACCGCAACGACGCTGACCATTAAAGTACCTACTGCGTATGCATGAGATGTAATAGCCCTGCATACCATCGGTAGTGGTTGTCAACACTCGCTCTTTGTACTTTTAAGAAGATCAAGGTAGCAAAGGCGTGCTCACTGTATATCCACATTTGTCACTTCCCGTTCGTGCCGCGTGCGCTATTCGCTAGCTAACAGCCAATCAGAGTGACCAACCAAATGTCACAACACAGATTCAACATTCTGAAACGCCCACCAGACGAGGTCTAATGTTCCAACTTTGTTTGATACATCAATCAGACGGCGTAATCAAATGCCCCGACGCCGGATTGGTGCATCTGGGCCTATACACAGAAAACATTTTTCAATATCTACAGGATAATAAAAAGCATCCCAAAAGTCAACTTTCTGGCCTGGCAACTGAGGGTGCAGGCAGTTTTTTTTTTCATTTATTTTTTTAAAAGGTGGAAGTCAACCCCCCCAAAATACTTGGCAATAATGTGTTCTATGCACCTTCACCAGTCTAAATATGGCATTCTGAGTAACATTGTGTTTGTGAAAGGAGATAAGCAGCAAAATCCAACAGTTTTTAGCCATCTCAGGAGGCAGCCACTTTGTCACTTTCAGTCAACTGAAAAGGACATCAGCTGCTCAGGGCTTAGGTAACGACCAATCACGGCTCACCTGTTTTCTGATGCTGAGCCATGATTGGTCACTAGTAGAGCCCTGATGTCATTTTCAGTCGACAAGTGACAAAACGGCCACCTCCCGAGATGGCTAAAAATGCTGCTTAACTCCTTTTCCATACACACAATATTAATTGGAATGCAGAGTTTCAACTAGTAAGGCTGTATACAACATAATTGTAAAAAACATTTTTTGGTTGACTTCCGCTTTACTTCAACAGTGAAACAGGGCCGATGGAATATTTTCAAAAATGTGTAACACATTTTCATTTAAAGCATAACGAATTAAACAAATTTAAAAAAAAATAAGGTAAAATCTTAACAGTTCACTGTATTACAAAGCCTCTTTTTTGTATCTAAGATAGTTCTTTCTGACAAGCATGTCGCAAACAGTGTGAAAAGCCACCATGATTTCCCGATCATGTGTACTCACAACATGCCGCATGCTTCCTGAAAGACACCGACTGCAGCTACAACGTCACCCATCACAAGATGTCTGTTCCCTGTGCCGATGAGCTTCTTCGCCTCCTCCATGACGTCTACAGAACAGCTGCAAAAACATAACACGTGCAGTCGGTCCAAGTCGAAGTGATCCACAAGGCCCAGCGAGGGGGACGCTCACGCTCACCTATCTGTCGCTGGTGCAGACGACGAGCACGGCTTCTCGTCCACACTGCTGTAAAACACGTTTAACACAAGTTCAGTCAGTACAATTCAGTCGGTTTATTATCTCATCCTATCAATGACGTGGCGTCCATTTGGCCATTAACGTACCCCCTTCACGCCACGGCACAGCACAGCACAGCACAGCACAGCACAGCCAAGGTACATCGTTAGCTAAACGGCTAGTTAGTTTAATAGGCTACCAAGCGCATTTGTAAAAACGGTTACTTTACTATCCTACCTATTCCACCAAAATGTATAGACACCAAAGATGAAGAGCAGCCATGGCTCACCATTGCTGCTTAGCAGTGATCGAGCTAATGGTCGTGTTCCGTTCGCACATTCATATGGCACATTACAAGTATTACCTTCCAGAGCTTGACGCGACAGACGTTTCCTCTGGCATCTTTCGCAGGCTTGAGGAACTATAAGGAGCCAGGCACCACAATCGACAAACGCACCGCGTTTGAGAGAGACACAGAAATCCCGTGTTGTCGATGTCTTTGTTGGCGCGCTTAAATAGAGCCAAAACAATCTTTCTATTTCCGCTCAACTCTAAACGCGGGAGATTGTCTTTAAAGGGACCGCTACACAGCTCGTGATGCATTCAAGGGATATGGGAAGAAACAAGTATCCCTCGCTGTTGCACGTCTCAATTTATTGTAAAGGATCAAATAAAACTACGGAGCACGCCAGGGTACATCACGGGAATATTTAAGACTATAACGCAATACTATTGCAATACAGGAGCGTGAGTGACAGCGTCCTCCTCGCTGGGTCTTAATGATCACTTCGATTTGTACTCGAAACTTGTACTCAATCCTGCTTTAAAAATCACATTCACCGATGGCACATCCACGCGCATAATGCGTATTGGTTCAACTAGTTTGCATTAGAATACCATATTCAGACAGACCCGGGTACTGTGGGCAATGCAGTTTTCGCCGATGTTTTCATTATCATTATTTTAATCAGCATGCAGTTCGTTAATATGTTAGAATTTTACATTTGGCCGACGGGAATCGCAGGCCTCGATAGCGCAGTAGGCAGCGCGTCAGTCTCATAATCTGAAGGTCGTGAGTTCGATCCTCACTCGGGGCAGAATATTTTCGAATTGCGTTTTGTTATGTTTATATGTAGGCTGTTTGATATTAATATGTTTACTGCACTAATTTATCCAAGAATGTAGAAGAAATTCGCTTTTAGTTGGTGTACTGGTAATGTTTTTGCGAATAACATTTTGTAATTGAGTATGTGCTTTATCAGTTTAGCTGCTTTTAAAGTCATCCTGTGAACTATGCGAATGCTTTTACTTTTCGTGTCCCCCTATCAAACAATACATACTCTAAATGAAAGAATACTGTAATTTACAAGGAAAAACATTACAATGTAACAAGGTAAACAGTAGATGGTGCCCATGCTCTAATTTACCCTAACTAACGTTTTAGCACTGTTTCAAACACCTACGATAGTAGAATCCGTGGATCAATATCAACTGGCGGGACAGCTTTTAAATCATTCAGTCAAACATCCAGTCATTTTCTCATGATGTATAGGGGATACATTATATTATTAACAACATTCACAATTGCGTTTTCAGTAGGTCCCTCATCAATTGATGCACTTGTACTTTCAGAATTTGGAATGTGCATGTCAATTAGGCAATCAAGGAGTTAGAGAGAGAGAGCGAAAGGGAGAGAGAGAGCGAGCGAGCGAGCGAGCGAGCGAGCGAGAGAGAGAGAGAGAGAGAGAGAGAGAGAGAGAGAGAGAGAGAGAGAAAAGAGTTGGGGGGGGGGGGGGGGGGTGGAGACAGTGGGCTCCAGGCAGTCTCAGGCTTCACATTCAGTTTTCAATCATAGTGTGTGCGCCGGTGAACCCTTTTGGTTTTTGGGAGTTATATTTTCCATCCAGTGTCCACCTTTCTCTAGCTTGTTTTTGTTTACTTTCTAACTGAGATGTTGCAATGTTCTGTGCTGTCTTACAAAACGTAGATTTGTGTTGGCTGATTTTTTTCTACTTAGCTTTTACACCTGGCTGTAGATCAGCCGATGCAGACAGCTGTCATGAGGTGAAGACAGCATACATGATGCGCCAAATAGGCCAGGTGGAACTTGTGCCAGACAGTCCCCAAACAGGTCAGTGAACCATGTTTTATTACCGGTGATCATCATAGGACATAATAAGCTGACCATTGAAAGAGTTATAATTATCTGAATATTAAATTCACTCCAATTACTGGAAAGGTAGATACCGAATCGACGAGTGCTTTTAGCATGACTAATTTCCAACTGTTGATTTTCTTTTGCAGAATGTATTTAAAGTTATACATATTTTTAATTGATTTTAAACCAATCATATTGTGAAATTTATGATGAAATCCACCTCAGAGTTTATACTCTTTTGTAATACAAGGCCAAATTCCTAATTGAGTGTATCATCGTTCTGGTAGGCCAGCACTCCAAAGCAAGAGGCTATTTCTGTTGAAAAAAATGAACATAAATAGCTTGGAACATACAGAAAGCACACATTGCTATGAGGTGGTGTTGAAGTTTTTCTCAATATTGAAAGTTCAAGAGCTTTTGTTTATACTTTATATACCATTCTTAATCAGGATATCATCCTATTTTTTTACTTCTTGTATCAATGATTTCCCCAGTAACTGTTGAATAATCTGATTTTTCATCTTGAATTTTCTATTTCTATAGCCTTCTTGTCATACTCACTTTCAAAATGCTCCAGAAGCGGCCAGCGGATTAAAATAATTTAATAATAATAATTAAAAAACAAGATATTAGTAAAAAACAACATTGAAACTCAAATGAAGTAAAAACTTTCTATTGCATCGAATGACATCGTACATGTTTTGCCTAGCACGTCTTGGTTTTCCAGTTAGCTCATTATTGATTTTACAATGTATGTTTTTATTCAATACATTTCATTGGTTTGTTCCACTTCCAATGCATTTGTGTGTGGGTGTGTATATGTTGTGGGGGTGGGCGTGGATGTGTGTGCATATGTGCATGGCGCATACGTGTCAGGTCATACATTAGTGTTGAGCTGTGCGGTATGGAAAAAAATCAATCACGATATAGGACATTTTATGTCACGATAACGATATATTTTCAGTTAATCTATAAGAAATAATACAACATAGTATGACTGCTGACCTTTTCTCACTTTATTTTGAAGTGGCATTACACAGTCCTATATCAAATGAGAAATGCATTCAGTAGTGCTACTATGTAAAATTAACAAATGTTAACAGAAGCACAGGCATCGATATAAAGCTCTACTGGGGCACATGCCCTCTAAATCAGTGCTCCACAATCACCGGTCTGTGGCCCGGTCCTGGTACTGGTCTACAGACCACTCGGTTCTCTGCCGCAGAGATATATTAAAAAAAAAAAAGTTCTGTAGTGGCGCATCCGTGCCCCAGTTGTACGTTATAACCACTCCAGATATGCACACTGATACTTCTCCATAATTCTGCTAACAGACTAATCTACATGACTATAAACATCGATCCATTATCTAATCCGCTTATCCTCATAATGGTCACGGGCGTGCTGGAGCCTATCTTAGCTGTCATCAGGCAGTAGGCGGGGTACACCCAGAACGGGTTGCCAGCTAATCGTAGAGCACACAGAGACAAACAAACATTCGCACTCACAATCACACCTAGGGGCAATTTAGACTGTCAATCAATTTACCATGCATGTTTTTGGAACGTGGGAGGAAACCGGAGTACCCGGAGAAAAGCCATGCAGGCACGGGGAAAACATGCAAACTCCACACAGGAACGCCAGATTCGAACCCCCGACCTCTGCACTGTGAGGTGGACGATAAACATCACAACAGATTTTTTTTTTTTTTTTGTGTCTAATATCTTGTGATGATATGGCACTCGTGGTATTTGTGTGACCACATAAGCAAATTATAACTCTGTTTCCTGATCCCCTCAGATGATTCTCTCAGAGTGTGTGTTCACTCTGGGCTGGGGTGCTGCACCAGTAAGATGGAGGACACTTACATGGCTGCTGTGCGCAGTGAGACACAGCAAAAGATGCAATCCTACAGCTTTGAGCTGAAGTACCTGATTGCTGGACACAGAAAAGCCTACCAAGGTGAGGAAGACTTTTGGACTCAGTGAGAAATAAAACATCCTTCCATCAATTTTCTAAGGCAGGGCTCGGCAACCTTTAACACTCAAAGAGCCATTTCGACCCGGATTCCACGGAAGAGAAAAACACTTTTTGACATCTGAAATGAAGATATCTACATATATACACACATTTGCAGCATGTGGCCTTGACCTGAATTTAAAAATACGCTCCTGAACCTCTGCGCACAGCGTATGCAAATCAGGGCTGCAAAGTTACTTTCATCTTTACGCAGGACTGTAGCTGCTGTCTTTTTAAAATAACAAAACAAAAACAAAAAACGTTTTTCTTGTGTCTAAGTGTTCATATTACATTAGAACTACAACCTCTGTCTCCTGTGTGTGTGTTCATCCCAAAAGCGACTCTCACACTCACAACAAAGTGTTTACAGAAGTACATGTGATGCAGCGTCGGTGCATTTTGAAAGTGGAGCGATTTGGTCGGTAGAAATACAGTATTTGGGGAAATGATGAGTTGAAGTTGAAGCTTTTCGTCTCATTTCTTGGAGACGTCAGTAAAGATGAAGTCACGTCATAGCCGCATGTAAAAAATGAGCCGATCTGAGCCATGGCTGAATTACTACTAATACCATAAATGTCCACTTTATGCTTTATGTTTCAAGTGGGATTAAATTTAAGTCATATATAAAGTCAATACTGTTACTCAAAACAACTGCAGAGTCGATTTCCCCGCTGTCAGGGTTGATCCCTCCACCAGCATGGAGCACATTTTGGACTCCTGACGTCAATGTCAGATGTATGCGACCTGGCGGTTCAGACTGCGGTCGCATTGCAAAAAATCCGATAAGTATCCGATCTAGGACCACATGTGAAAGTGGCCAAAAACTTTGACTTAATAAGAAGACATGATGCACGTTTTCGAGACAAATAACATACACTTCAACGCGACACTTATAATTTATTTTCCCAAGCCACGCAGAGGCAGAAGGATGAAAGTGTCGAATGCGGCTCCGGAGCTGCGGGTTGCCGACCCCTGGTTTAAAGTGATTGTCCTAATTACGGCCACAGGTGAGTTGGAGCCTATCCCAAGAGACTTTGGACGAAACCGGGGTAGACTCTGTACTGGTCACCATGCAATCGCAGGGCACATATAGACAAATGACCATCATCATGCTCACATTCACATCAGTGGATAGTTTAGAGTTTTAAATTACCGGGAAATATGGATGGAAGCCACACAAATATGGGGAAAACTTCCAAACTCCACACAAGAAGGCCAAAACTGAGATTTGAACAATAAACCACAGAACTGTGAGACAGATGTGCAAACCATGAGACAACCATGCTGCGTGAATAAAACATATGCAAAAAACAGATTAATATTGTGTTTCTGGAATATGAGTTAAGCAGCAAAATCCACCTGTTTTTAGCCATCTAAGGGGGCGGCCATTTTGTCACTTGTGTCGACTGAAAATGACATCACAAATGCTCAGGGCTCAGATAACCACCAATCATGCCTCATCTTCAGAAAACAGGTGAGCTGTGATTGGTCGTTACCTGAGCCCTAAACAGTGGCCTGGGTGGCACAGGCCCACCCAGATTGACAGACTGCCCACCCAATGAGATTCATGGAAAAATACAAACTTTGAATTTTTTTGTAAATTATTAAATTATTTTTGAATTTGTGTTTTTTATTTTATTGAATATTAAGAATTGCACAATTGTGGTTGCCTAATGAGATCTGAACTTCATATTATTCAATTGATCATTTTATTTGAATATAGGTTGTGTCGAGATCGGAGGATTGTGCTCAGTGAGAGAAATATTCATGCCCACCCTGATTTGTCCAGGCCCACCCATTAGCCTCGTTCTGGCTCCGCCCCTGGCCCTAAGCAACTGTGATGTCATTTTCAGTTGACAGAAGTGACAAAATGCCCATCCCCAGAGATGGCAAAAAATTTGTGGATTAACTCTTATTCCACAAATGCAATATTTATCAGAATGCCTTGTTTGAACTAATGGGCTTGCATAGAACATATTCTTGAAAAAAATTATGTTTGGGTTGACTTCCACTTTAAGCAGCAAAAGCCACCCGTTTTTATCCATCTAATTGGGCGGCCATTTTGTCACAACCTACCTGTTTTCTTAAGATGAGTTGTGATTGGCTGTTACCTGAGCCCTGAGCAACTGTGATGTCATTTTCCGTCGATAGCAAGTGACAAAATGGCCGCCCCCTTGGATGGATAAAAATAGGTGGATTTTGCTGGTTAATTCATATTCCACAAACACAATATTAAATATGTGCCGTGATTCGACTTGTGGGGCTGCATAGAACATATTGTTGTGAAGACCATTTTTGGGTTGACTTTCTCTCATGCACATTTATGTTATATATAATAATTGGCAAGCGCAACCAATGTGTCAAGTGACCTGAGTCGTAGAGTATTTTTGTGCTTCAACAATTTTGTCAAGTGCTTACAGACCCCTATGTCATGCTGACTTTGTGTGTCCATCATGAAATAGGTAGTTTGTGTCAGGTTTATGGTGTCAGGCCAGTTTATTTAGTGAGGCGCCACAGTGGCTAGCCAAACAAACAAGTGATGTCCGATGCTGTTTGAGTGAGCAAACTCTCAGGGAGAAGGGAAGTGGAAAACTTTGTTACTATCTTTCTCTTTGCTTTCTGTGTCAATCTGCGTCTGAGGCTGCAGTAATTAGGTTTTGTTCGTGACCAATGAGAGGGCTGAAGAATGTTTACATTCAGTGCGTATCCCCACCAAAGTGTTGTTGTCACGGGCAACAGCCGGTCTCTAACGGCCTGCTTTGAATAGGAGGGAGAATAGTCTGCTTGTCCACTTGTCTCTTAGCACTATTCACCGATGAGTGTGCATGCGTGTGGGTGTGTGTGTGGGTGTGTGTGTGTGTGTGTGTGTGTGTGTGTGTGAAAGAGAGATATGCATGGGGTGCACACATTATTAGAGTGTTAGCATTGATGAGACCCAGACAGTTAGGGCAAACATGTTCTACTCTCTGTCCTCTTTTTTCCTGCCTGCTAGTCTCAGCTGTTATTCAGACATCCCAGTGAACTAAACTATCCATGGAAAATGCTCAGACATGCGACAGTGATTATCCATACAGTTAAATTCTGCCTTGTCTACCTACATTTACCACCAGAAAGCCCCACTGGCAGATGTTTTCTCTGCCAACAATTACTTTGTAATATTATTGCCAAATACCAGGGGTGTCACTAAGTTTTATGGATGTGGGGTGGGCACAGCCCCTAGGAGATGCACAGGATGTAACGTTGCATGCGAGCACACATTTTACAAACAGCCAACAAATACTGAGAAATTGCTTTTTCATGTTTTTAGACAGATTTAACAAAGACACTGCCTTCGCCCATTGACGGCTGGGATAGGCTCCAGCAACTCCCCGCGACCCTATATAGGATAAGCGGTTTGGAAGATGACATGATGACATGACATGACAAAGACACAATACTGTGTACAAGTTTTAATTCACCGTTACATTTGCAGTGTTGTTTTTCCAGTCTGTTTTTTTAAGTCCACGAGCATAGGAACTGTGTTCATATAATTATTTATTATTATTATTACTATTATTATTACTACTATTATTATTATTATTATTATTGGTGTCCTTATCATATACAGTATGAGATTTTTGGGGGGAAGTAAAATAGGTGCCTAAGCACAATAAAAATTGCAGAACAATAATTAAAAGAGGCAACCAATTCAGGGTGTCCCCCGCCTACTGCCCGAAGACAGCTGGGATAGGCTCCAGCACACCCCGCGACCCTTGTGAGGATAAGCGGTATTGATAATGGGTGGATGGATAATTAAAAAGAAATAAAAACTCTCGTTATTAAATGAGTCTTATAAATGTGATGCATATATATGCATATATTTCAGGGTGTACCCCGACCTTGCCCAAAGTCAGCTGGGATAGGCTCAAGCTCATCCGTGACCCTCGTGATCTTTATCAATGTGAAAACAACTGATCATGTTAATGATTTTGCCCAGTAATTACCAACCAACATTTAATAATGTTGGAAAAAGATATATATCCGTACAACACTTTAATCCTATAAATATCTGCAAGTATTTACTTCCAAATGATCACTTCTACAACATGCATAGGAAATGACAATGTCCCATCACTGGTGAGCTATTTGTAGACTATGTGCTACTTATGTGCTACTTACTTGTTCTTGGTGGGTACCTGTGCACAGGCACCATGTTGGTGACCCTTGCCCTAGACAAAGTGTTTGCTAAGTATTCTAACATAAATATAATTTGTAATGGTGGTCTTAAACTAAACTTTTAAGCTTTTAAATCTGATTTGGTGATTGGAAAAGCTAAATTAAACAACAAGACATAAAGACCTTTGGCCCTAATTGATTCAATTAATTTGTCGGACCCCAGTGTTCTTCAACAGATTAGCTAACTCTCATCAGATCCTTTCTCCTCAACACACTCATTATAGCCCACTAAGTAACTGAGACATGCCCAGAGCGGTTGTAGTCAGGCTCTGTTTACACCCTGTCCAAATCCCTGGTGTGTGTGCATTTGCGTGTGTGCTTGTGTATATGCCGTCTGCATGTGTTTCATCTCGCGCTCTAAGACCCCATTGCCCTATCCCCCACATCACAGCTGTCATCCAGTCACCGAGACTGGAGACAAGGTCACATGACCGCAGGAGTTTTAGCCTTGTCACTTGATGCTGTTTGTGTTTGAGTAACTATTGCCAAGACATGGGCATGCAAACATATAAAGGCCAGACGTTCACACCCTGTACTTAAAACATTCGATCCTTGCCCCTGCAGTCACAGTTTGGACTTTATTTAAGTTCCCTTTCTTTTCAAATAACCCCATCTGTTCATGTAATTCATTAACATAATTAAAAGATGAAAAAAAACCTGTGCAAACACAGGTTTAATATGCTGTTGTTGAAATGTGATGATTTGTGTTTAAGGATGACAAATCGCTATTATGTGGCTAGCCAGGTGATTGCAGCTGTACAAAGACATGAACACACAGACATGTATGTTAACTGACCCATGAGGTGCTGAAAGTCACGGATAAATAGGTGTCTCTCCCCCTTTCCTCTCCCAGTTGTCTGTGTGCGTGTGGGTGTGTGTGTGCGTGTGTGTGTGTGTGTGTGTGTCAGGATGCCATTAGATTGACATCAGCATGTTGAAATGGCAAGTTTCAAACATAGGCACACACCATTGGTGTACAGTCACTGCAGATGGGAGGGAGCAGTGCACTGTATTAGTTGCAAGAAATACAGCAGGTCACGCCATTGGGCTCTTTATCACGTGTCTATAAATAATATTGGCTTGTGAAAATTACTTATTTTGAATTACATGAACAGTATTTGAATGAATTTGAATTTGAATTTGAATCAGATCTCAAACGTCAAAATAAACAATCAGCACTCCAAATAACAAATAATGTTGCAGATAGATTGGATTGGATCGTTAATGCACATTTCAAATTTTCATGTTGTGCAATGTACTTCTTATACAAATGTCTTCTCTGGCACGCTATTTTCTTTATCCATATACACATTTAAAATATTTAATTGCAGTAATATCCTCCTCCTCGTAGCTGACGTGTCTGCGGTGACGTCCTCTGTCATTTCAGGTTTCTGGTTGCTGTGTCTGTGGCTGTCTACGTTATTCTGTATTATTTTCTTTCCAGTTTCTTATTAAGGTGCTTGATATTTAAGTGTACTGTCCCACGAAAGCACTTATTCAGTGTTTTATGACTGCATTTCGATATCTTAGCAATTAGCCACAATTAGACAAACTTGACTTTTGAAGATCTCTCTCATGGGGACACATCATGTAGCCTACGTCTCGTGAATCTCTATAGCCATACCTTATTTCATGTTAGTCTCTTCAAAGTGAATGAATAAATGTGTAGTAAATCAGATTTCCTGCAAATTCTAATTGATTTAATCATGTTCATCTTAGCAGTTACATGTTAGATGTTACATGGTACATGTGTCTGTGAGTGCGAAGGGAATTTCGCTCCAGCACACCCCGCGACCCTTGTGAGGATAAGCGGTATCGATAATGGATGGATGGATAAATGAACTGGATTATAAACCCCAATATAGAACTACACTGAAAAAAATGTATGCTGAATTTAATCCATTTTATTTCATCAAGTGGTTGCACAAAATAAAATCATCTGGATCCAGATACATTTTTTAAATTAGATTTATAGTCTACTTAAAAATATGTATTTTTTTTTTAAGTAGATATATATTCTATTTGAAAATATGTATCTGCATCCAGATTATTTTATTTCGTGCAACCACTTGATCAAATAAAATTGAGTAAATTCACCTAAAACCTTATACTGTGTACAAAGTTTAAATGTATGTTTTTCTTTAAAAGACGTTCTACTTTTGTAGCTACTCTAGCTGGGAGCTACTATTATCATTTTATTGTAGCTTCGCTTGTTACATGGTGGGTGGCTTCGGTGTAGTGAAGCTTCATTTAATGTACTGTAGAATAACATTTATTTTAGCTCACTACAGTTTCCAAGTATCTTACCCAACACTGACCTCACTTCTCAGACAGTACAGTGGTCAACAATTGTATTCATCAACTCCCGGAGCTGTGGGGGGGCCTTGGCCGCGGTCCCGCCTCACGGGTCCCTCGTGGCTTTGCGTGCAGGTCAACAGGGCTTAAAAGCAAATTGATCCTGTCAATTGTATGGGAAGCTTGAGAGCAGAAACCCAACTGTCAAAACATGGTTACTTTTTAATCACTGGTTAAGTACATTCAACGGACTTAACTTTAACAGTGCTGTTATCTTGTTGTTCAAATGTCAGTTAACTTTAATCGGCTGTTAACTTGACGTTAAAGTTAACACACCTAAGGACCACTGCTAACTTTTTAACGGTGTGGTGAACTCTCAAGATGGCAATAGAGAGATAAAGCACCCATACATTTTAGACACCGCTTTCAAAAGGGGCATGTTGCTATTTTAAAACAAGTAATTTTTTTGCAGTTACTGTTAACATCTCACATTTTTTAAAAATCGGACTGGGATGATTTATGATGAAATGTATTTGCCAAATAATGTCATCAAATTTCAAATTTACTTGAAAGTAATGTGGTGTGACCGGTTGGGGGTGCCAGGCCAACCGCCGTGTACCCGTTTGCCCCAAGAAATGACACACGTCAATGGAGTTCAGAGGATCAGCAATCTGCTTCTTTTATTTATTCTAGCCCAAGGTGAAAGTGTCTAGTAACACCAGTCTCTTGAATAGAAGGCACTGTTGGGCGCCGTGGGAGTCTCTTGCCGGGCTCTTGAAGGCCACTTTCCCCCCCTCACTCAATGGGTATCGCATTACTTAAGGGTCCCGATCAATCCAGCTGCCATCCCTGTCCAGTGCCACCTCGGTCCAGAGCCTGCGGTTATGACCTCACAGCAACGTCGCATTAAAACTCATCACACCACAACATGCATTTAAAAACAAGAGAATAAAAAAAAGAGTTCAAGTGAGGGCCAACCCGCAGTCCACGTCCACACAAGGCAGGCAAGCACGTCAGGGAATGGCGGATGGGCAGCAGCTCGGGAGTGGGGGTCTCGAACCAGCAGGTCGGCAAGAACTCAGTCACTCATCGAGTGTTTGGTTCTCAGTCCAAAAATCACCCTCCCCCATGGACAGTGCAGTGCAGCCCAGCAGTCACTTCAGCCCTCTCACACAACGTGTTGCACCTGTGTCTCTCGCGCAATGTCTGACAACCCTATCTGCGATAGACTCTAGCTCACCAGTGACCCTAATGAGGAAATGCTGGATCGAAAGTGGATGAGAGTACCAAAATGTACCTATTGAATGGAACACACACAATTAATAATACAATTCAAAGATAATATTTTATGTATAATTTTAGAATCATTAACGTCAGATGCATGCATCGGTGTAGCAATTTGGCATGTCGAAATTGGCGATGTCCAAATTATGTGTAGCCAACGGATTTAAGACTAACTCACACAAGTGAGCGAGCAGACCAAAGCGATTCAACCAGAGGTAAAGGCAGCGGCAGTCAGACTGGGGAAAATGGACAGAATAATGAAAACACACCATCAGTGGGACAAGACTTGCTAGTGGAGGGGCTTGCTGACCAGGCTAAAATCATATGATGCTGTCCTGTGTTTTTGTCTGTTAAAATATACAGTACTTCAACCATGAAGAAAACCACTACGTGTTTATTCTGGGGTGCACAAATTGGCCAACTTCGCAAATATTAGCTGTTTAACTCAGGGCTATGTAAACAGCTATGATAAACACTGTAAACTCCCAGCGAAAATAATGTGTCAGGCATGACTGTGTAAAATGTTGAGATGTGTGTTATGTTTATGTTTCAAGAAAACTCTTAAAGGGACAGCAGCAAGTATTCCTGGACACCTGGTTACCATCCAGTGTGTTTATCATACATTTTGTCACAATTGCTAAAGACTAAATAACTGACCATAAACTTGTCTTTGTGAAGTACAACTTTACATAAACAAATGGCTACTATATACAGTATACAAGACTGAATATCAATAGCAGCAAGGACAGTCAGCAGCAATAGTGTAGCAGAAGAACTATATATATATATATATATACATATATATATATATATATACATATATATATATATATATATATATATATATATATATACATATATATATATATATATATATATATATATATATATATATATATATCAATAAATAGTCTAACGGTACATACGAGCAGTTGATAGTGAATTAAGCACCAGCAGTATTAATTATAAACTGCGGCGTATGACCATACATGAATAACCCTATCAACAAAATCCTGTACTATTTTATGCATTATGTATACTGTATGTATGCAGATTGAATTTTTTAAAAAAGCAGAAATAATACACCACAGCACTGTATGTGACAAACACAACAAATGTGTTTGTTAATGTCATGAAATGCGTGGAGGGAAAAAATTAAGTGCAATATAAGGTATTTAGTTAAAAGAAAACACCTGGGCAAGACAGAGGGGAGGAGAGAGCTAACACCAGGGACCGGGATGACAAGCACAGGTGGACTCAATAACTCAATGAGAGACAGACAAAGGAACACAGGGAAAAACATGAAACTAAAGTCAAAAACCAAACTCAAGAGACAGACTATGGCAGTTAATAGGATGTAATTACTTTCTCCTGTCTTCTCTTTTCTCCAGACACCTTTGATTCACTCGTGTCCTTTACATCTAATTTGACCAGCACCTTGTTTGACAGCGCCTACTCCAGCCTTGCATCAGAGTGTCGGCCTCATGTGCTTCACCTTTTCAATGACATTAATCGCCATCTTTCGGGGGACCCTAATTCCTCATTGGAACGCGCAATTGGGAGTTTCTTCAATGACCTCTTCCCACTGGTCTACCGCCGACTTCTCAACCCTGGTATTGGCCACACGTCACCCCGGTCTTTTTCTTCTTCGTCCTCACCCAGTCATGAAGACTGCCTGCGGATGACACGGCAGGATGTCAGTCCCTTTGGGCCCCATCCTGGACTCCTGGTCTCCAGTCTTTCTCGTGCGCTGGGAGTAGGCCGAACACTGAGTCGATTGCTAAGATTGGCTGGGGATGTTGTGGATGCAACAGAAAAGGCAACATTATCCAGAGAGTGTGGGCGGGGCTTAGTGAGGATGCAGTATTGCTCCCATTGCAGAGGTCTGACATTGATCAGGCCCTGTACTGGACTCTGTGTTAATGTTATGAGAGGATGCCTGGTAAGTTTACCCTTTTCTTGACTTTATATGCATTGTTTTGATATTCGTATATTAAGGGACTAATGACAAGGGAAGCTAGTTGCTTGTGTTGTTTGTATCATTATCTATTCCTCATTAGCATGTCACATCCTCATACTAAAATGTTGTGTAGTTGAGTTGTTTTACGCTTGATCACAATATGACATTCATCACTCCTATCTGCATAGTTCTTACTTGATCAGGACAATGTGAGGACTTTCTGTTCCTGCCAATTAAGTTGTACAGTGTGACTGTAAAATTCAGTCTGATGAATCTTCATTTCTCAATGCCATTCTTTATTTTAGGTGGGGATATCCGAACTTGCCGCACCCTGGAGAAGTTTGGTCGTATTGCTCCAAAGATTAGCTGCAAGGTTAGCAACCAGCAGCAACCACAACAGCATGGAGCTAGCGCTGTTGGCCGTCCGGAATCATGTGAATGATGCCATCCTGCACGCCCAGCTGCATGGTCCACGCATCACAGCCATTGTAAGTAGAGAAAACGGGGATCGGTGGAGTAGCATTAGAGAGCAGTCCCACAGATGGCTGCACACTCTTTAAAGGGGAACAACCAAAACATATTTTTTCGAGAATTTGTTTTATGCAGGTCCACCAGTTGAAACAAGACATTCTGATTCATATTGTGTTTGTGGAATATGAGAAAAACACTTCTGTCGACTGAAAATGACATCACAGTTGCTCAGGTAACGACCAATCACAGCTCACCTGTTTTCTGAAGCTGAGCCATGATTGGTCGAGCCCTGAGCATCTGTGATGTCATTTTCAGTCGACAGAAGTGACAAAATGGCCGCCCCCTGAGATGGCTAAAAGTGGGTGTATTTTGCTGCACATTTCACAAACGCAATATTAATCAAAATGCAATTGTCAATCAACTGTCTCAACTAGTGGGCCTGCATAGAATAGTTTGGGTTGACTTCCTCTTAAAGATTTGTCACATGTTAAAATAGCCATCCATCCAACAGGGTTTCATTCTAAACCAGAATGAGCTCAATCGTGCTTACATCCATATATAATCCTATCATTAGAATTTTGGACACAGAGTCACGAAAGCTGTGGGTTTCTTTCAGCTCGTCAGTTGGACCTCCTCACAAAAGCCTCACACCTAGATGGGCTAAAAACAGATTCGCGCTTTAGAGAATCTGGGCTTTCCTTCTGTCTTTGTGTGAATGTGCGTGTGAATTCAAATCCAGTGTCAGACAAAGGCTCTGGTTGGCTGGACAACCGATACCCAGAATGCTGCTTGTTTCTGAGTGATGAGAACGTTTCTGTGGCTAATCTCTGGACAAACAGACGACACAACTTCCCGCACACACTGTGGCAGGAAGCAATAGAGAAGCCGGCCAACATTTGCGAGAACACTGTGGACTTAGTGGAGTAGATTCCTGGGAAGTAAACAAACACACACAAACGTAATCGTGCTAATAAGAGAATAGTACTTCATTTAATGTTTGATTAGGCCTTCCATTCATTACACATCAAGCCAATGCTAACATCCAACCTGTTTAACAGTTTGCATGTTCTCGATGCAAAATTTCAGGAGCAGAAGCTGCGACCACTGTAGACTGTGAATCATTTTAACCCTATATTGCCTAGCGCATCAAATTTGATACAAGAATTTCAAAGCCTTCTTGCATCATCATATGGTAAAAATTTTCCTCGAAACCCTTTTGTGTACAATCTGATACTTGTCTTCTACCCCCTGGTGGATGCATTTTTCACTACAACAATTTGGACACAGTACAAGGGACAATCCAAGATGGCCTGCTTAAGCTAGTTACTAACTTGCTGAATCAAGGTCAAAATAATTGTGATTTTGACCCTTTTTCAGTGAGATTTTCACAGATTTTTTTGCTTTTTTGGCACTTTTGTAAATTGTATAACTGTGCAGAAAATGTATGTTCAAATTTGATACTACAGGTAAAAACCAGAATTTTGTGCAAAATTCCTAATTATCAATGACACATTTTTTTCTTGGTGCTTTATCCATTATATTGACTGTCATGCACGATAAAATGTTTTAATCAATCAATTACACCAATTACTGATTAAAAGGTAATGTTTAGACCAAATAAGTCTATTCAAAAACCATCTATCCATCCATCCGTCCATCAATCCATCCATTCATTATCTGCACCGCTTATCCTCACAAGGGTCGCAGGGAGTACTGGAGCCTCTCCCAGCTGTCTTCGGGCAGTAGGCGGGGGACACCCCGAATTGGTTGCCAGCCAATCGCAGGGCACACAGAGACAACCAAACATCCACACTCACAATCACACCTAGGGGCAAATTAGAGTGTCCAATCAACCTACCATTAATGTTTTTGGAATGTGTGAGGAAACTGGGGGACCCGGAGAAAACCCACGCAGGCACGGGGAGAACCTGCAAACTCCACACAGGAGAGCCTGGGCCGGATTCGAACCCATGTCCTCCGCACTGTGAGGCGGACGTGCCAACCAATCGTCCACCGTGCCGCCCTATTAAAAAAACAATAAACCTAAATATACATACTAATATGTACTTTAGATGGCTAAACGGTGCTACAATGCTGAAGATGTCCACCGCTTCTTCCATGGCAATTCGATTGACATAAGGGGTTGATGTCTGCAGATGATGAAGTGTTAGATAAGGATTGCTGATGTGATGTCTCGAGATTGATTTAAGAAATTGGTGACATTGCTGCATTTTCAAGATAATCTCTGTGTGTAGATGCAAAGAAGGATAAATTATGAAAAGTGAGGCCATGGCTGGAAAAACTGCGAGAACAATGTCTTCATATAACTCCTGAAGAACATCACGCAGTTGATGAAATCATGGTTCCATTCAAAGGAAGATCTCATCTGAAAGTTTACATGCCAGCAAAACCTAATAAATGGGGCTTCAAAATGCGGGGACGTGCAGGACAAAGTGGTTTCATGTATGACTTTGATGTTCGTCAAGGTTACTATTGTTCAATGGTATGTATGTTATGTAGTGTTGAATCACAAAACAGATCAAAATGTACCATTTATCAGTGTTTTTCAAACTCTGTGCCGCGGCACACTGGTGATGTCAGGTGTGCCGTGGGAAATGATCTAATTTGTGTGCCTGTGCGGTCTAGCGCCTGGCAGCGTAATCATGTCTTTACAACATTGTAGTACTCTTCCATACCAGCAGGTAGCAGCAGCAGCAGGTAGCTAATTGTCTTCGTTTAGAGAAAAGCGAATTCGTGACGCATGTTTATCCACACTGAGTAAGTATCAATAGGAAAGATTAGAAAATACTTTTTTGGGGGGGTTTATTTAATTCCTATTCAAGACGTTATAATATAACGTCATTCTTCAATGTTCAATGTTAAAAAAATGCTTATATAAACAATATAACACTTATATATAAGCTTTTTTTCACAATGTCAGCTGGTGGTGTGCTGCGGGATTTTTTCAATTGAATAAATATGCCTTGACTCCAAAAGGTTTGAAAAACACTGCCGTATATCCTCAAATAGTGACCACAGCTCCAACAGATGCCATGCCTCAATAATTCACTCATTGTCCAACTGAACAACTAAACGCTTCACCAACAACTTTCTACTGCGTCTGGGAAAAAAAAAATTCAAATAAAATGATGGCGTCACTAGGTGGCTGTCATATTTAGATTCTAGAATGAAAACCTATGCAGGCATGGGGAGAACATGCAAGATCCAAAACCGAGGCCTCTTAACTGTGAGGCAGATGTGCTAGCCTATGCAGTGCTTGTCATCATTTTGTAATATATTATCCCAATTATGTAGGAATATCCATTTGTCATTATTTAAAATCCTTATAAAAAATGATTGTCAACAATTTCTTTCAGATGATTCAATGTTCCAGCTTCTGCTGTCCCAGGTGGTACTGAGATTAATTGCATATGCAGTGTGTATGTGTGGGGGAGACTACTGCATAATCTAGTACTGTATGCCTTTCTAAACTGGATCATGAATGTTTTTCTATTCTTAATGGTGTGCTCAGGTAGAGAAGGTGTGTGGGTCACTGGCAGCTGGTTCCGATATGATAAATGGACATCTTAACAGCTCATATGTTACAACACCCACTGCCCGGATGACGCAAAGACCCTCAAAGAGGGTGTCCATGACCTCTCTCTCAATGGGCTCTGGTGCTTATCCAAGTCTTCAGCTACAGTCTCAGAGGTGAGGTGCATACAGTGAATGTGTATAGTGTTATTAATATCTGAGGTGACTTGAGGCACGGTGGTCGACTGGTTAGCACTGTTCTCCCCGTGCCTGCGTGGGTTTTCTCCGGGTACTCCGGTTTCCTCCCACATTCCAAAAGCATGCATGGTAGGTTAATTGGACACTCTAAATTTCCCCGAGGTGTGATTGTGAGTGCTGATGTTTGTTTGTCTCCGTGTGCCCTGTGATTGGCTGGCAACCAGTTCAGGGTGTACCCCGCCTACTGCCCGAAGAGAGCTGGGATAGGCTCCAGCACACCTTGTGAGGACAAGCGGATTCGATAATGGATGGATGGATGGCTGACTTGTGTTGGGACTGAAAATATAATTGCAAGATTCAAAGGGAACATTGACCAAAATTCAATTATCAGATAGCATTCTTGTCATAGAGGAGGCACATCTCATAATTTGCACATGTGATTCTCTTTAGGTCATTCCCTCTGAAAGGATCCAGAGGTGACAAGAGCCGTAGTCTTAAAAAATTATCAAGGTAAATTCATTTGCATAAGTAAGATCCTCCTAGATAATGAAGTGCAACAGCTTGAATAAAAAATCTTATAAAAGAAAATGTTGCCTTTTAAATAAATCTGCATATGTTTCAGGGAGTTTGAGGGCTCTATCCAGCGATACGAGTTGTTTTTCTCAGAGCTACCTGAGATGCTGTGTGAAAGTGAAATGGAAGTTGAGCAGCATACGTGTTGGAGTGGTCAAGACGTTGTAGAGAGGTAAATAAGTGCATCAAATAATATTGATACAATGACTTATGATACATCATATCTTGTAAGATACATCTAAGTGAGAATGTAAGGATTTCAATTAGCTTTTTTGGGTGTCTTTTTTTCCCTTTGGAATCAGCGATCACTGAGGAAATGTTTAATGTTGACCGTTTTTACAGAATTCATATTAACTGCCATTCTTCAGTATTCCTTGATATCACTGGTGTCGGGTGAAATCCTCACACCTCCAAAATGATCACTGAAAAAAATGGCAAGTTTGTTCAACCATTATCATTGCATCATCAAAAACAGTGAGCCATTTTCAACACTTTAGATTCATCATTTTTTTATTGAAAAAATGACAGACACACACACACACATGTGTGGACTGACTAACAGAATATAGTACATTTGTGAAAAATGTCGTTTACCCCATTGTCATAAGAAGGGTTCTATTCCAAAACACTATAATTAAAGCACAATAAAGAGAGAAGAGAAAATGTCATATTACCCAGACCTACAAATTAAAAAAAAAAAAAAAAAAAAAAAAATATATATATATATATATATATATATATATATATATATATAATTTATTTATTTATTTATTTATTTAAGCTATTAAATCAACGCCAGCGATAAGAGAGTTGGTAGCTTTCTAATATCAACAATGGTACCGTTGATTGCTATGAATAAAGGTTAGCAATTGGACTTGGTGGTGTGAAATCTACTTTGAAATTAGTATTGATAGGCATTAAATGACAGAAAAACATGAAGTAGCCTCGATGCTTTATTGTAGTAGTAATGCAAAGATCATTGTTTTCAGGATGTTTGTATGTGTGTTTCCATCTTAGGAGACGACAGGGTGGTAGAGGTTGTTGAGTTTGTTTTCGTCGCCTTACTAATGGTGATTACATGGTCAGCCTAAACTTGTAACAAGACAAATGAGCAAACACACACACACTTCGAGCAGGTCATTCCACAGCAACATAGAACCAAGGACACACATATGACGGGCTCTTTTCCTAAATGCTTTAATGAGAGATAACGAGAAGAGAAAAATTACATGTCCGGATGTACAAATTTCAAAAGATTAATTTTTTGTCATTACATCATTTAGGGCTGCAGCTAATGATTTTTTAAAATGGTTGATTAATCTGTTGATTACTTTGACAATTAATTGATGAATCAGATTAAAAATAAAAAACAAGTTTAAATTTCCATCTCTTTATTATTAAAAAAGGACATTTTCAAATTGACAGTGCATGGACATAATGCTCTCTGCCGAACTTCCTGTCTTCTCTAAAGTGTATTTTGTGCCACACAAAGACCATCCGGCGCTGGATCGTTCACATAAAAAGTGGAATCTCACTCTGTAGATTTATTTCATCGTATTGGCTGGAAACAATATGGCGTCATTCTTTCAGGATTAATGCCTTAGAATAGATGCAAACCCATCCAGCGAAGCTGTCGGTGTATATCCATGTGTAGTAGTCCAACGTATCTAATGACGTGTTTAATGAACATGGCGGCCAGCTACACTATTTTTTAAATCGTTTTTAACGCAATTTAATGTCCAAGAATAATAATGATTAATCAAATTAATTATAGACAAAATACTACGTTTTTACTGCTGAAAATGGCGTACACATGATTCTTTTACTATGTAAATAAATCATCAAATTTATTATTTTTGCACAA